>NC_056729.1:1484621843-1484881843 GCF_019279795.1 Protopterus annectens
TACCTCAAATTTGGCTTTACTAGACTTTTTGTTCTCTGAATTGTTTATTTAGTTTGACAAGAGTGCTTTT
Organism: Protopterus annectens; assembly: GCF_019279795.1. NCBI lineage: Eukaryota > Metazoa > Chordata > Ceratodontiformes > Protopteridae > Protopterus > Protopterus annectens. The sequence goes on from NC_056729.1 coordinate 1,484,621,914, forward strand.
ATCCTGCTGAGTACTGCACCTCCTAATTTTTGCCATGATTTTCTTCCTTCTATTACACGGTCTATTTTGTGAATCCACCAGGGTGGCTTTGTTTTTTGAGTTAGTTCTGTAATAATTCCTGGTGGGCACAGCTCCCTCTATGCAGCTATTAACATGCTTATACAGGGTTTCTGTGAAGAGCTCTGCATAGGCAGTAGTGTTCTGAGGGTTTATGGGGGCTTCAGACTTTGCCAGGTTATCACTTAATAGCAGTAAGTTAGCCTTAGAGTAGTTCCTGAATATTACATGGTTAGATGGGGGGGTCCAGGTTTGCTTTTTTACTTCAAAGGAGAACATTTTGTGGTCTGACCATACCAGAGAGACGTTACACTAGGGGCTGCACAGGACTGCCCCATATTGGTAAGGACCAGATCTAGTATGGTTGCACCCCTGGTTGACGTATTGGTAATCTGGTCCAGGGAGTTTGTGTTTTGCAAAATCCAGGAATTTCTTGGATTTTTTGTGTCGTATAGGATTTCCAGTTAATTGTGGAGTTGTTTTGTTTAGACTCCTAACACTAAGCAGTAATACCTTTAGATTTTCTTGTTTTTGATTAAATATGTCAGAAGTACTTTCAGTATTTTCAGTTTGGCATTGCCTAAAAAAGGTACTATGGGGGAAGACAATGTTTTAGCTAATATTCAAAAGCCTAGAAGGGAGAGGCGCAGACCATCCCTGGCAAAGCAGTGTAGTCTATTGACCATCTCCTAACATGCTGACAAATATTGCACCCCCTTAGAATGACACCAGAAACTAAGCCAATTATTAAGTCTTTCATCTTTTGTCCATATTGTGGCATCATCCTTGGAGAAGGTAACATGCTGCTTAGTGCTAGACTCATACCAGCCTGGGACACATATTCCAAGAGCTCCACGATGTCTGTCTTCATATAGTCTAGGGAGGTATGTCTCAGGTCATTTATACCCACATGGACTATGGCTGAGTCATAATGGCACTTGTGGTCAAATGACCCGAGTGTGTGCGCAATGTGACAGATCCTAGCCCCTGATAAGCAGTTGACTGTGACTTTCTCCTTACTCAATCTGGTAAGAGGGGCATCAGTATGCATCACAATGAGGTCCCTAATGACCAGAATGTTGGACTATGTGGTGGGTTGCCTTATGGGCTTAGAAGTAGTGGCTCCATCAGATGTGACTGCATGTGTTAATGTGGGTGTTTTTGAAGAATGCCTTCAGGGCTGCTGAGGGTATTTGTTATGTGTACTTTGTCTAGGAAGTCTTTGGGGTTTAGGAAGGTTACACTTAAGTGCCTCAGCATATATGGGTCTATATGTCTGTTTTGAATAGTGTGTTGATGGGTGCAGCATGTGACAACCTTATTGACATTAGGAGCACTCTTACGTGAGAGCTTTGCCTCCAGTGATGTTGTGTAAATACATCTCTCACATATCCTATCAGTTTCAGAATTAACTAGCTGTCAGTAAACATGAGGCAATTTCTACATTGCCTCAGGATTCCCATATCCAACAAACTGTAACGGAGATAATGGGAAAGTTCACATCCATGGAAACGGACCTTTGTTATTGATTAGATAGTTGGAGTGAGAATATAAAGCAATGCTGGAGTTTGTAACACTGGGGACAGTGCTTGTCACTGGAAACTAGTTGTCCTGTGTACAACTAGGTATTGATGACATTTCAATCATGCTTTTACAGTAAAAGTGTCACTCAAAGTTTTTATGTCTATACAGGGCACTGACAAATACTTGAAGGGAAACTAATAAGCAGACCCTGAAAATTTAAGGATGACATATTTAGACAAATATTGTGAAGTTTGAAACAAATGAAGCAGTACTTACTGAAAACAAAGAATTAGCTTGTCAAGTATGAGGAAAATGGGGTGTAACATGAATCATGAATGGCTACTGCCTGGCTACCATTTGTGCTGGCCTCACCACAGCTTCACTCTGCTTCTTCTCTTACCAGAAGCAAAACATTAGTGCCAGTCCCAAGATGAGAAGCAGGCCGCTGCCTGTTTAGTGATCAGCAGTCTTTCCCCAAATGATGCAAGTGTCTGTAGGCTTGTAGCCTTTTCCTGGTAAATGCCTTGAATAGCAACCAGACCGGACCAATTAGGAACGTCGAGCACAGACCCTCACTGCCCAACCAGAAACAGTCAGGAATCTATGCACTCTACTCCTTCTCTCACCAGGAGCATAATATAAGCACAAATTCCAAACTGTCACCTATGAAGCAGTTATTAGGCTTTCCAGTGATCAGCAGTGTCCAGGAAATGTCCCTGTGTTCCTTTTCCTTCTCTCACCAGGATAAGACAAAAGCACTATTCCCAAGATGACTACTAGGAAGCAGAATGTGGACTCTCCAATAATTGGCATTCTTGCAATAGATGTTTGTAAATTTTTAAAGACAAGATAAAAAAAGTTGGTTAATATCCTAAGCACTGCAGTGTGCAGTAGGATATAAAACAGAGGATAACTTACGCCTTAGCTATCTAAGAGGATAGCCAATAATTTAAAAAGGGAAAGCTACATTTAAAGGGGATGGGCACTTTGTATTCTGGTTTTATGGAATACAGTAGGATGGCAAATAAATTTAAATTGAAGGGGAGTGCTTACAACAGTCATTGAAAGAGGAGTGGGAAGAAGATATGTGGTGAAATTAATGAAAGGGGCAGGCAACTAGAAAGATAATTGAGTTTAGGAACACAAAAGTACCAGGGTGGGAAAAAATTCAGTGCGACTCGCAAGAGACACAGCTGTGGTCTCTCTCCTAGTTTTAATATGCAATTAAAAGTAGAATGCAAGTAAAACACAGTGTAAAGAAAACAAATCACAATATACAAAACAGAAGAAGGCAATAAAGTAACACAAAGTACAAGAAAGCAAAAGCAAACTAACATTTCCCTCATAACAAGTTGTAGCAGAGTCTGAGTGAGCTTTTTCAGTAAAGCCAGTGAAAAACTGAGCAGCAGACTCGCATTATAAAGCACATTTGCTATTCCAGTGATAAAATAGACAGGCATGCACAACCTTTGCCACAGAGAAAAGCATAGCTGGTCACTTAGTCACAGCTAAGATCACTCTGGAGACGTAAGATGCTTTCTTATGAGTAATCATAGCCTGGTATGTGGTCAAGTGCATATCCAAGTCTTGTTTGACCTTCCACGGAACCACAAAGCACCACTGACCATCCAACCTGCACCTTTCCTGTCATAGAAAATTAAGCTGATTGTCAAAGTAAGGCTTGTGTCTCATAGCAGTGAAAGAACAAACATAACTGTGAGAGAAAGTCAAGCAACAAAGACTGAGACCTATTAAAGTCCTTGACCATATCACCGAGAGAAGACGCACAATACTTTTGAAGGAACTTTCTACTGAAATTGAGAATTTTTAAATATTTTTTAGCTTTATTAGTATTTCAGTAGGCTTCCTATTGAAATCTAAACATTCTCATTAGCAAGTACTCTAATACCTAAAAAGAAAACATACAGAAAATATAGAAGAGTAAATATCACACATCTCTCTTCTCCTTTAAACTTTTTTTTTTTTTTTTACTGGGACGAGGGGATAAGCCCCACTGCATCCCCTCCATGTGAGGGCAAGCCCTGCACACCCTAAATCTTATATAAACCAACTCTGAGATCACCATACATTGTAGAAAAAGGAATATTTTGTGAAATCACAATCTCAGACTTGGTATACGAAGGCTGGATTTTTGTTTTTTCGGTCTGCACACTTCGAGAAACACCAATGTAGGTCCCAAGATTTCAAATGATTACAATTAAAGTAAGTTAATGTTGATGTTATGTGGTTCATTGTTTAACTTTTGTCTTTTAGGTTAGGGAATACTAATGTTGATTGTCCTGTACTTTTTTTTTTTTTTTTTGTGGAGGGAGATTGTATGAATAGTGGGGGGGGGGGGTTTACATTTTTTTAGCACAGACATTTTTAAATTTTATTGTTGTAGTCTTCATTTTTATGTTTAACAGAAAGTGTTCTTTATACATTTTAGATTCATGCTTGTGAATACATTGGTTACTGTAATGCTATTTAGCAAACTAGTCTCAGTTAGATCTGGTTTTAAGCTGCCTGCATTTGCACAGCGTTGAGCTCATTTGTTACAAGCTGCTACATACTTAACTGCAAAGCGAATGTGATCATTTTTTTCCAGATTTCACTACAACACCAGCCCAATAAGACCTAAAAGTCATGGAATAAGTACATTTGAGGTTCTTACTGAGTTTTACTACAATAACTGTGCACTTTTTTTCATGATTTTTCCAGTAATCTAGCTAAGAATTTCTTTAGTTTAACTCTAGTGAAAGTAGAGGAAAAAATAGCCATTTCTAGGCCTCTGATTGTAAAATATTGAAGTGTGTCATTTTGCTATTTGCCTGAGTGATCGTTTGAATATGTTCAGCTTTTCTGTGTTTCAAATTGCCTGTGTTTGTTTGGCCACATAAGCACCAGAGCCATATAGCAAGGGGGAAGGGGTGCCCCCCCACTTTTGCATCCAACTTTTATATACAAACTCTGTGATCGCACTCCAGTGAAGGAAAAGGTAAATTTCCGATTCCCACTATAGTGTGATCTCCATTTAGCTGCATCAATAAAAAATTAGCATAAATGCTTAGCGTAAATTAACAGCTGCTTTAATATCCATTATTCCAAATCTCCTCTCTTACCTCACTCATCTCTTATCCACATTCCAATTCTTCCTTATAAGCTCTCAGTTTCTTAAACCACCCTCTACTTTTTACCCAATTACTTTTGATCATGGCAGAATTCTCTCTACCCAAATATTTATGTTTTCCACTCACAAATATTAATTTACAAGAGTATTATATTCATTACTGGAGTCAAAGTCTATGATTGTAAAGACAATGGACGTAGCCACTAAAGTCAGTATGGTTAGGAAACTTGGCACAGTAAAGGTAAGGTACATTGCTGCCAAGATGATCATTTCATCTCTTACACAAACCACTACACCAACTGTGTAGAAATTGCAAGAATTGTTTTACCCTTAAAAGGTGATAAACTTACTTTATCCAAGATACCTTGCTTTGGGACAGCCTCTCTCATAGCAGGCAAACGATAAATCTAAAAGAGAAACTTGGTAAGCTGAGCAGTGATGTACTTTGCAGTTAAATGGAAGAGCTTAGCTAAGAGAGACCAGCAAAGGCAAGCAGAAAGGTTCCACATGTCTGTACAAGGGTTACCTAATCAGCATGCTGTGAAGCAGGTCTGATTCTAGCTTATTACTAGTAATCTGCACTGAGTAATTAGCCCTCCTCAATACTCCCATGGCACAGAAGTGCTCTTCAGTAGTGCTGAAAGATCCAACAGAAAAACATCTCTTAATGAGAAAGAGGAAAGCTTTCAGACAACAGACAGCCTAAAATGTTACTCTCTTGTCTGTCCTTTGTAAGGTGGGCTCTTTACCATGAAAGGATATGTGCAGCCACTTCAGCTTTGATTTAAAGCCAAACACAAGTAGGGGCTGCACATCAAATTTCCCAGGGCAAGAACTTCAGTTATCTTCCTTAATTTTTTTAGTGTAAGTTAACCCAATGCCCACAGTTCTAAATCTAATGTATTTCGGCTTTTCCCAGTTAGAGGTCACCATAGCAAAACTCCGCTCCGCTAATGATTGGCAGTTGATTCTTACAGTGCTGAGGTGCTAGCCCGACATGCAGCCTTCAAAGAAGGCACACCCATTCAATGCATGCACTTACCTGCATGTCTTTAAACATCACTCGACAGTGGGGAGGACATGCAGACTCCACACAGAAGGCGCTCCAGCTAAGAATTGAACCAGAGAACCTCTTGCTGTGAGGCGACAACATTAACCACTGCACCACCACGGCAATGCCCACAGTTCTACAATTTCTAAAATGGTGGCAATTTCTTTTCTTTATTAAAATCAGATTACGATCCCATAGCTCACACTGTTGTGCTCTGCCTCTGCTGCTGGCTTCCTCGACTAACTTCCACTTGTCTGGGGGGTGTTCAAATTCAAATTCTGGGGACTGGGCTATACTGCAATTGCAAGCACCTGACCGCACTAAGCAGGTGCATTGGTCTGCCTCTCCCCACCTGACTAACTTAATAATTCAGTCTGGTCAGGATACAGTGGCCGGTCACAGGTATAAAAATTGCCAGTTAAAGCCGTTGTGTTCTTTTTGTGACCTTACGGGCTCCCGTGCTTTTTCCATGCTTGCTATATAAGCCAGATCTTCTTCCACTCTTCAATCAATCGAGAGTGAGTGAAGTTTGTTGTTTCTTTTGAGCTCCCATGCTTTTTCTATGCTTGCTATATAAGCCAGACCTCCTTCCACTCCTCAATAAATCGAGAGTGAGTGAAGTTTGTTGTTTCTTTCTTTTGAAGAATAGTAAAAGAGTTTGACATGAATTGAAGTGCATTGTTGTCAGTGTCATGGTGGTGGCATGTTAAATATATTACTGTCTTCTTGCAGACAGTTGCAGCCTCTATTTTATCAATTTTATCCTGTTTTTTTTTGTTTGAACTTTGGTAACTGGGTGGCAAAGGCACTGGGTGAGGGTTTTGGGTCTAAGGCAGCGAAGAGGTTGTTGGGGAAATTTTTTCATTTCACTGCTTGGGCATACATAGAAAAGTACTGAAGGGGTCGTTGGGGAAAATGTTTAATTTTTGTGCTTGTGTGTGTGTTTATTTTGATGTAATTTTATCTTCTATTAATTGTTTAGTAACTGGGCAGGAACGGCACTGAATGAGGGTCTTGGGGCTAAGGTGGTGAAGAGGGCTTTGGGGAAACTTTTCATTTCAATACTTAACTGTGCATACATAGACATAGACAAAGTACTGAAGGGGTCATTGGGGAAAATGTTTAATTTCTGTGTTTGTGCATACTATACACGGGCAAAGTCTGTAATGAATCCTTGGGGGAAAGTATTCATTTTTATGCAATTTTATTTTTACTTGTACTTAAAAAGTCATTGGGGAAAATGTTTTATTTTTGTGCTTGTGCATACATGGAAAAGTAATTAAAAATGATTCATTTTATGTCATTTGGTGGTGCTTGTGGATACATAAATGATTCATTTTGATGTAATTTATACAAACAGACTGCTGAAGAAGTCATTGGGTAAAATGTTTTATTTTTGTGCTTGTGCATACATGGAAAAGTAATTAAGGGAACCCTGGGGAAATTATTAATTTTGATGTCATTTGCTTTTTGTGCATCCATGGACAGACTACTGAGAGGGTGGTCATTAGGGGAACTGTTTCATTTTGGTGGTTGTGCATACATGGGGAAACTACTGAAGCAGTCTTTGGGGGGGTTAACCCCGCATCATATCATAGTTTTCATTTATTAGTTATTTCTTGATTGTTTATGGTACTACTTCTACATAGCTTCATAGACTTATGCTGGACCCTTTACTATTTGGAATCTATTTCTCAGAAGTCTAGGCAAAAGGAAAATGGCCTGTGGGAACATGGGTATAACATGGCTAGACTGATAAAGGTCTTATGGCCATTAGCATAGTAACCACCTATAAATCTGTGAACCCTTGATCCTATAACTTTGGATATTACTTGCTGCTTGCTGATTCTTGGTTTGGGGGCCTTTCTGTAAGAATGCAGTGTGAGAAGAGAGTAGTGTATTATAATAATTTAGTAGTTATGCAAAGTTTTTCTGTGTTGTGCACTTTTTTTCTGTATTTTGTTATTTCCAAGGAATTCAATCCATCCAAGTTGGAAACTTCTGGTAGAAGCCTTACTGTGCTTTTACCTGATTGGTCCGAGGAATTAACTGTGTAAAAGTCTTTTATCCTGCTGTGATAAGACTCAAAAGTCAAGCCCACCTCCGTAAACAGCACAAATAAAAAAACAAGGGTTAGGCTACTCAACGCCAGGAGTTTAAATATCAAAATGCCCATGCTCGAAGCACTCCTCATTATGGAGAACATCGACATCTGTGCAGTAACTGAAACCTGGTTCAAGGCTCCACAGAGCACCCCAGCACTACCGGGCTACAACTCATACCACACATTTCGGCCATAGAACATGGACCAAAATACAAAAGGAGGGGCTGTATCCATATTCATCAAGGATACCTACACCTCCAGGTTAGTGGCTTTGCATGATACCTCCGAGATCATCCATGTGCAACTAAGATCAGGCAAATCTGCAAGGCAAATTGTGGCCTGCTACAGATCACCCTCCATGACCCAGGACCATCAATCCACCTTTCTAGAGACACTGGAAAACATGAAGGTCCTACCGAACACCCTGATATTGGGCGATTTCAATTACCCTACCGTTAACTGGGAAGACTACTCAAGTACACACTCCCAGGTCCAGCGCTTCATGGAATTTATCAACTCAAATGCCCTGGATCAGCTGGTAAACTCCCCTACCAGAGGTGAAAACATATTGGACGTGGTCATCACCAACATGGGCGACAGGTGTTCCACACCGGAGGTCAACCGTAAACTAATCACTCTGGATGTCCACACCACACCACCACCTCCAACCAAGGAAACCACAGTAAAAAACTTTTCTGTAGCAAACTTCACCTTATGTAAGACAGAGGTGGCAAGTTTTACAGCCCCCACGCTAAAGGATAACAGTGTCCAAGATGCAGGAACCTTTACAAATGCTCTCTATGAGCACCTACAAGGATGTATGGATTGTGCCATCCCTAGCAAAACCAAGACGCACTCCCATAAGAGAAGGAAACCAGTCTGGTGGACCCCTGTCATAAACAGGCTATACAACAGAAGGAGGAAACTAGTCCAGAAAAAAAGAAAATCCCAAGAAGGAAAGACATCCCTGATCAGTATCAGTAAGAAACTAAGGTCCCTCATAAAATCCTCCAAGGCTAACTTCGAAAGCAAAATAGTCAAGGATTCAAAAGACGACCACAAAGCCTTCTTTAGCTATGTCAAGAATTTAAGTGGCAACTCACAGATATGCTCTGAGCTAGTGCAAAATAGCACAAAATATACTGAACCCACTGATATTGCCAACATCCTGGTAGATAGATTCAGTGCAAACTCCCCCCTCTCACCCCCAGAAGGGCCCACAACAATACCAGAAAAGTGTAGTACCCTGGAAATCACAGACGTACAGGTGAAAACAGCCCTTTCAAAAGCCAAAAGCACAGCCTCAATGGGGCCAGATGGTGTCCAAGGCTGCGTCTTGCATGAACTACAGAACTAACTAACCCCTCCACCTAAACACACTGTTCAACCTCAGCCTCTCCACTGGCTATGTGCCCATAAAATGGCACACAGCAACGGTTATTCCGCTCCACAAAGGAGGGGCCACAACTGACCCTGGTAACTATCGCCCCATAAGCCTGACTAGCCTGGTTTGCAAGGCTATGGAGCGCATCATCATGGAACTCATTAACAAAGACATTGGGAACCTCCAAACACTTGACCCGACCAAGTTCGGCTTTGTTAAGGTCTTCTTCGAGACAGTCACCAAGGCCATAGATGAAGGGAAGGTAGTTCACACAGCCTACCTTGGCCTTGCCAAGGCTTTTGACACCATTCCCCACTCGGGAATTATAGGAAAAATCACCAGCCTGAACATAAACCCCTACGTCACGAGATGGGTTGCCAACTGACTTACAGACAGAACTCACACGGTAAGAATAGCGGGCTCCAGGTCCGACTCTAAACCAGTCACAAGTGGTGTCCCACAAGGCTCGGTCCTAGGACCTCTACTGTTTGGCACATACTTCTCAGAAGTACAGGCAAACATAGGAGGACTATGGCTAACCAAGTTCGCTGATGACTGCAAACTGGGAGCCATAATTGACTCTCCGGCTGACACGGAAATTCTCCAAAAGGGCCTTACTGAGACGGACACCTGGTGTCAAAGTCATGGTCTCAAGCTAAATTCCAAAAAATGCTTAGTCATCCCATTTGGGAAAAATAAAACACCCATGAATTACCACATAGGGTGGCAGCCCCCTTAATATAGAAGAGGTAATAAGAGATCTGGGGACCCAGGTAGATAGTAATTTCTCATTTGACAATCATATTGCCAAAGTAGTTGGGAAATCCTTCTATGTAGCCCATCTAATTACTAAAGGGTTTGCATCTAGAAATAAAGAGGTTATAGTGCCCCTCTACTCGTCACTCATCAGACCCATCATAGAGTACAATGCCCCATTTGGGATGTACCTCACAAGACACTTCCAACAGCTGGAAAGACCACAAAAGTACCTCACCAATAGGATTACTGGCCTCAAACATATGTCCTATGCAGCCCAACTGGAAAAACTCCAGCTGTACTCAGTCACATATCCTTTACTCAGAGGTGATCTCTGCCTGACTTACAAAGCCATGTCCAACTCAGAATTGATAGACATGCTCCACCTAAAGAAATCCAAGTCACTGAGAGCCACTCAGTCTAGTGAGCTAAACCTCACCACAACAATAAATAGAACATGCTGGAGGGATAGATTCCTGTCACAGAGACTCTCCATGCTTTGGAACAAAATTCCTAACTACATTAGGCAGAGCTCATCACTAACACTCTTCAAGAGAAACCTTGACGAGTGGATGGGTAACAGAAAATACACGCCTGGGATCACTTCATTGGCTCTTCTTGACAGAGGCTCAGTTAATTAATCAATGGGGCGGTGAAAGCTGACACACTCTGGCTAGGCTTATAAATGCCCTCAGGCAGATAGCCTAGTACCTACCTATGAACCTATTTGCGCATTGTGCAAAGTCAGTTCCCCATGCTGTGTGTGTGTGTGTGTGTGTGTGTGTGTGTGTGTGTGTGTGTGTGTGTGTGTGTGTGTGTGTGTGTGTGTGTGTGTGTGTGCATGTGTGTAGATATGTGTATGTATATATACACATATATAATTTATAAATATATATATATATATATTATACGTGTGTGTGTGTGTGTGTGTGTGTGTGTGTGTGTGTGTGTGTGTGTGTGTGTGTGCATGTGTGTAGATATGTATATATATACACATATATAATTTATAAATATATATATATGTGTGTGTGTGTGTGTGTGTGTGTGTGTGTGTGTGTGTATGTGCACCTCTTGCCCTCAGCTCCCCAAGTCTTCAACAGCTTCTGACACCTATGTTTGGCCCTGTACTCATCTGTTACAAGCTGGTACATGCTTAGTTGCAAGGCTACTAATCTTTATAAGTTTTTACTAGATTTGATGTAAATAAAACCCCAGAGAACTGGAATAAGTACATTTTTATGTTCTTACAGACTTTCACTTGTAATAGCTGTGCAATTTTTGTGATTTATCTGTCATCTAGCTAAGCATTGCTTTGGTTTAACTCTAGTGAGAGCAGGGAAAGAACCCAGCCATTTCTAGTCATTAGGTTGCTGTAGAACACTGAAGTGTGTCATTCTGGTACTGGCCAATGTGCTTAACTATTTTCAGCTTTTTCAGTTTTTCTGTGTTTTAAATTACCAGCATTTGCATGTCACTGCTCACTGCACAGCCACATTTAATGGAATACTCTGTAGATGTAGATATCTTGAGCCATATTCTTCCCTTTAGTACCTAACCTTCTTAAATGACTACTGGTTAAAGGAATTTGCCATTTCTGTTGTACATACAGCTGCCCAGAGTTGCACGATGAGCTGTACACTGCACAAGTAGTTTACATAGTAGAATCAAACAGCTTGTATGCATTTAGAGCCTTGACGTTCTCTATACAACCATTTCCATTCCTATTGTACTTTAAACAGTTAGTAGGTGAATGAAGAGGATCTGGTTTGCAGTAAATTGCGAGTTGCTCTTCATGTGTTGACTTGGATTGTTTGTTTTAGAGAAGCAGGAATTCCAGTAAATCGACTCTAAACCTCACAGGGATAACATCCCTTCAGTCCACATTATAAAGCACTTGGACAGAGGGATAACGCCCCCTTCAGTTCAAATTATTAAGCACTTGGAGCCTTGGATTTGCGCTTTCCAGCTATCTCAGTAGCCAGCCTGGTTGAAATGGGCATCATGAAATAATATAGCAATTCTCATGTTGACTGACACCCACCTGCTACTTAAAGCAGCAGATGCAATGTGTGAGAGATGTAGTTTTACAATGTTATTGGAGGCAAAAGTCTCTCAAAAAGCCGCAACAAAAAAGCAGGTTGTCCATGCCATTCAACATCACACTGAAAGCACACACAGCTCAGACCTACCTGTGCTAAGGGTCTTAAACATAACCTACCTAAACCATAAAGACCTCTTAAATGTAACCTAAGAAACACTTTCCCTCAGCAACCTCACAAGTACATAACGCATGGAACACTTGCTATGAAACATGCATCTAAGAGTCACAGACTGACTCGGTCCAAAAGCCCATAAGGCAAATCTCCACACAATCCAATATGCTAGTCCTAGGTGACTCTATAGTGAGCCACATCAGTGCATCACTCACCAGGCTGTACAGGGAGAAGGTCATGGTTATTTGCCTATCAGGTAGCAGGATTTGTACATTATGTAGGCACTCTGCTCCTTACACCACAAGTACACATTACACAGTGAAAAGTACAGTGACTGTAAATGACTTGAGATATACCTGTCTGCACTATACAAAGAGAGGTGTGATGTTGCTCTCAGAATATGTCAGAGACTTGTATGAACCTAACCTTGAACAGTTTTCTATCAGCATCTAGAATTATGCCATAATATGAATAAAAGATGTATTTATTTCAATGACTGGCTTAGCTTCTGATGTCATTCAAAGGAGGCACAATATATATTTCCCTGACAAAAGATAGTAGACAGTCCAATTGCTGTGCCTGTGATGGCCTGAACCTCTCACCCCAAAGTTACCTCTCATCCCAAAGTTTTCATATTCTGGATGAATCCTTGTCCACCTCTATAGTGCCCTTTTAAGCAATGTCCACCTTCTAAAGCTTCCAACATAACTATACAGAATTTGGATAATAAGTTTTTGCTGCTCATTGCTAGGAGCCTTAATAAGAAACTCCATAATGTACAAACACTCATTTCCTTGGAAACATCAGTATATGCATCATCACAGAGACCTGGTTCAAGACCAGTGACAACACTCTGTCATTGCAAAGTTTCAATACCTATCATACATTCAGGCCCACCACAGAAGACACGAGCACTAAAGATGGTGGTGATTCCATATTCTTAAAAAAAAATTCTCACCTCCAGACTCATTAAACAAGATTGTGACTTACTATAAACAAACCCCCTTATCAATCATAGCTAACTACAGTACCCCTTCTATATCTCACTTGGCCCATACCACCTAGATAACTAGTATGCAGTTCCTTTGAATTAAGACAAATTCTGTTCTCCTAGGAGACTTCAGCTACCTCTCCATAAACTAGGAGCTTTATACTGTACATCCTCGGACATGTATGACCGGAGATTTCTGGACTTCACCAATGTAAACTCTCTTGACCAGTAAATCTGTTCCCCAGTTAGGGGTGATATAATCCTGGACTTGGTCCTCTCCTATGGGAGCAAATCTACTCCCCATCAATTGTAACTTTCGCCGTGGTCAAATCAGACCACAAGTCAGCCACATTTATTGTAAGACTGAAGCATGAAGCCTCGTCCAATACATCATCACATAATCGTGGAATACCAATCAGTCTACTAAAACTGAGTGACCAGGCTAAATTTAAAGGCCCATTCCACCTCGACAGGCCTACACTCAATGCAGAATTCCTTGTTGCCAAATTCTATGCATGTGAATATAGCTGTATAGATGTATTTATTTCTGGGGAGGGGGAATACAATGCTAAATTCAAAAATTAACCTTTGTAATAGAACCCCACAAACACAATCTATAATAAAATAAGGAAAAAAAGCAAGCAAAAACAAACTCTTGGGGATGATAAAAATGTCCTTGCTAAACTAAACAAGGAACTAACTCTGTTCCCTGATGAAATCAATCAAAGCCAGAGATAGGGTAAAAATAACCACCAAAGTGAAGAATAGCCACAATACCTTCTTTAACTTTGTTAGAGATCTCAAATGATGCCCAGCGCTGTGCAGAGCTAATAGTAAATGATATCACATACTCAGACCCAGAGGACGTAGCCAATCTGCTGGTGGACAAATGTAGCTGAAACTCCCCTCCTTCCATCCAGCATTTTAATATCACAAACCTGCATCTATAACTCTCTCAAATCTCCCAGGAACAAGTTTTCAAGTTGCTATCTATAACCAAAAGCACTATGTCTGTGGGTTCATATAACCTACCTTGCTGCCTACTGGTCAGCCAGACTTGGCAAACTCTGTACAGATGCTATTCAATATCGACCTCAAAATAGGATGCATGCAGGATGAATGCAGGGCAACAGTAGCCACCCCCCTGCACAAAGGTGAGACTTCAATGGACCCAGAAAAGTATGGACCCAAAAAACAAACCAGTCTCATCTTTAAAGCTATGGAAAGTTTCCTTAGAGAATTAATAAACAAGGATCTAGGTAACCTACAGAGTATATCAAGCCAACCCATTTCAGATTCCCCAGTGATATGTCCTGCCTACTTAACCTAGTTGGCTTCTTTGTAAAAGTTACTGAAGCAATGGAGTAGGGTAAATCAGTGCACACCACATATCTGCACTTTGCAAAGGCATTCAGCACCATTCTATGCTCATGTATTGTAGACAAATTCTCCCAGCTAAGTGTTGATTCCAATGTAACTCATTAGGTAGCATACTGGCTCACAAGGAGAATGCAGGAAATAAGGGTGGGCAGCTGCTCCTCCAAAAGACCATGTCACTAGTGAAGGGCTCCAGATTCTGTCCTTGTGCAATTTTTCTTTTGGTTTATGTTTCAAAGTTTAAAGCTAATGTTAAGAGTGTGTGGCTAACTGTCTGCAGATGACTGTAAACTTGATGCATTCATAAACTCCCAAGAAGACACCAAGATCCTTCAAGTGGGCTTGTCCCAAACAAGTAGCTGATGTCAAAACCATGGACTTACACTGAATGCCAAGAAATGTATCCTATCCTTTAGCAATTATAACTTCCTTGCAACTATCATATTGACAGCACACTCCCTGAAAACGTGTGCTGTATTTAAGGATCTGGGAACCTATGTCAGCAATTAACTATGCTTTGATCACCATTTAGCCACTGATGTTAGGAAGTCATCTTTCATCACACAGCTTATAACTAAAGGTATGTCAGGTCTAGGAGTTTAATTAATTCCACTGTATTTGGCAGTCATCATTCCCATCATGGAGTATAATACCCCTTTCTGTATGTACCTGTTGTCACAACTTGAATGAGCACAATGCTTTCTCACTATAACAAAGGGCCTAAATCATAAAGGCTATGCAGACCACCTCAAAGCCTCAGTATTGTACATGGTATTGAGAGATGGCATCTGCCTTGCATACAGAGCCTCAACAGGCCCTATTCTTTTAGATCTATTGGCACTTTCACAAGTCCAACAGTATCTTTAACACCCACTCAATAAGCCTCAATATCTTTAGCAAAAGTAATAGATCATATTGGTAGATAGAATACACTTCTGTAGAACCATCTTCCACAGTGCATAAAGCAAAGTACTTATCTTGCTTTATCCAAATGTAATTTAGACAACTGGATGAGTAACCACAGATTCACCCCCAGTTAAGCTCCACTGTCTCTCATGAATATGGGAAACATGTAAATACCACAACAAATCCTTGTGCTGCCTGTCTTTGTGTTATTTATATAGACACTAGAAGGACTAATAACTTCCATGCAAATGTAAGGTTAAGCTTCTTAACATCCTCATAGATCAATAACCTAAAAAGTACCTATGAAACAGACAGAGTTGTAGGTAAAGTAGTTGTAAAGTCTTAATGATGTGAGTGGGGAGGTAATTAAAATGTTGAATTGTGATATATTTTATCACACCCCTTGACTGGTATCCATTTCTTTTTTGAGAAAGATAGGCTCTCACATACACATATCTATTTATCAACTTTTCTCTCCCTCTGCGTTCATTCCTTAACTTAACATCTCTGTGTAAAAGATTATTTTTAAATTCTCATATTTTGCTCAAAATATGGTTCTTCACAGGTCAGCCTTGAGACTCTGTTAATCTGACGTTTAACTAATAATCAGTTTTAGGCTCTTTGGATGTGTGATGCTGTAGTGAACATGAGAGTTCCCACTGGCTTGATTTTTGTAAATCTTGTACTTAAGCTTCCTGTGTCAGGCTTCTTGAAGATTTCCATGTCCAAAAACTGGACTGCTTCCTGTGAATAGTGAAATGTAAACTGTAAAACTGGGTTGTTCTGTTTACATAATTCAAAAGCTCACCCAGCTTTTGTCAACTCCCCGATCATGAAAGAAATAAGTCATTGATATATTTACAGTAATGTAATACATAAAGACTAAGTTATGTATCAGTCAATTGTCCCATCTGGACATAAAAATATTTCTATAACTGGGGCAATAACTGCACCCATAGCTCCACCAGATACCTGCTCATAGGTTCATAAGTAGGTACTAGGCTATTGGCCCTAGGGCCTATATAAGCCTAGCCGAAAAGGTACCCTGGCTTTCGCCACCCAAGAAAATTATTTTCCTGTGCCCCTGTCGAGCAGAGCCAAAGAGGTGATCCCCGGGGTGAATTTCTATTTCCCATCCAGTCATCAAGATTTTTCTTGAAGAGTGCTAATGAGGAGCTTTGTTTGATATAGCTAGGTAGTTTGTTCCAGAATATGGGAAGTCTTTGGGACAGGAATCTATCCCTCCAGCATGTTCTGTTTATTGTGGTAACAAGGTTTAGGTCCCTAGAGTATGTAGCTCGTAGGGATTGAGATTTCTTTAAGGGGAGCATGTCCAACAGCTCTGAGTTTGCTGATAATTTCTTCTTCTTCTTCTTCCAGTTTTTTCCTGGTTAGGGGTCACCACATTGGAACTCCAGTCCGCTAATAATTGGTAGTAGATTTTTACGGTGCCGAGTTGCCAGCCCGAAGCCCAACCTTCAATGATGACACGCCCTTTCACGCATGTCTTTCGAACGCCACTTGACCATGGGGAGGACATGCAGACTCCACACAGAAGGCACTCCAGCCGAGAATCAAATGGGAGAACCTCTTGCTGTGAGGCGACAATGCTACCGCTGCACCACTGCGACCTCTGGGTTTGCTGATAATGTTTTTTGCTAAAAAGGAAATACATATTTCAAGAATCAGTTCAAGTAGTTTTTCCATTAAAAATACTTGATTACTGGGTAGTTCAGCTTTTCCTTCAAATAAAAGAAATTACCCATGCTATTACTATGTTCAGTAGAATATCAGAGTACAAAGTATCCACGTACATTGTAACTAACCATGTTTCCAGCATAACAATAAGTTATTTTAATTTATCATCAAAATCAAATGTCTTATATAACAGGGTATATATTTCATTAAGGTGTTCAACTTTTTGTCTACCTAAATGGTTAATGCCTCTGTTTTGACCTTACTTCTAACACTATTGGCCTAAAAGGATGGTCTATTTTAATTTTTATGTACCTTAGGAATACCAAACAATACAGGAATTACTGCCTTTGAAACTGAGACATATTGAACATTTCCTGTCAAAGAAAACCTTTGGTTATCAACTCTAGCATTAGCTTATTGAATTTGCTGTATGTTCTACTCTCTCATTCTATTCTAGTTTATAAAACAATTAACATCAGGTAACATCAATTCTGTTTTGGGAACATAACCTCTCAGTATCCATTACTAATAGGATACCACCCTTATCAGCTTTCATAAATACCTAGTCAATGTCTGCCTTAGGTTTATTAAAGTGTCTCTTTCAAAAGTATTTAAAATAGCATTTCTTTGCAGAGTGATTTAAAACATGTCTGGGTTCCTCTCACAGACTGGCTCAAATGTGGTAACAGTAGAGTTAAGGAAAAGACCAGGACTACGATTACTGGATTTATATGGAACTTGTAAAATACTGCTCTTTGTTTTCAGTTTTTCTGTTGCAGCAAGAACTTTAATTTCATTAAAAATGTTTGTGAGACCATTGAATTTTGAAAGTGTCAAGCACCCTAGCCCTTCTGTGGGGATAAATATCAGCCCCTTATTTAATAAGATAATTTCAGTCTCACTTGATGTGTTTTTTAAGATTAATAATCTTAAAACTTATTGATCTTGTGTCTGAAGTTTCCTCTTCTCTTCTTTTCCATCTTATACATACTGCAGGTCACCAGGAAAAAGGACCTGTTATTAAAATCCACAGTGTCTTGACGCAGGATGTCGTCCCCATCTCTGATTCAGGTTGTTGGGGTTCCTTCTCTGTGAATTATAATGTTGTCGTAAGAACATTTTTGGTAAGCTCCCTGAGTCTGTCACTGCTCTTTTGGCTGTGACCTGCTGCTGGATACTAACTGTTTCCTGTTTTGTGACTCAATCTTCCCCCTTCTTCAGAATGGCTTCTTCCACCATTCAGGTCATCCTTTTGCTTCTTTGCAGCTCACCTGGATGCATGCCTGGACTCTCTCGTTTTTGATGCTGTGTCTAAAAAAACTTCTTGATCTTCCAAATCTCTGGCCTGACTGGTGTTTAGAATTTGTTGAACACCTTCTTTGGCTGCTGCATTTTCCAGATTAACAGTTACTACAAATGATTTATAAACTTGAGCTGACTTCATATTCCTCCTTATCCCTCTTAAGTGTCTTCAGTTGCTTTAGCGTTACTCTTCTTTCCTGTTCCACTACATCTTCAAAAACCTCATTAAACCTCTCATTGTAATCATTAAAATTACTCTGTGATTTACCTTAAGCTGTTACAATTTCAACTGTCGCTTAATGGACATTCATTGTTGTGTTTAACTAAAGCATTTAGCATTTGCTTTCCAGTTTGTGAAAAGATTCACTCAGTTCTTTAAATAAACATGAATTTTCATAAATTCCATTAGAGGATTAGCAATTATAAATCCTTTTGGAATTTAGTTCAATGTATTTTTTGCAACTATCTCATACACAAATTCCTACACATACTCACACCACATATGCATACACGCTTCTGTATTTCTTATTCACAAATGTATACTCACGCCAAGCTGAGATTGTATTCACCTTTAGGCAAGTTAAAAAAACTGATTTGCACCTCCACAAGACCACATGAAAAAAAATCTAAGACTGAGAACCTAACTCAATAAGCTTCTAAATACTTTTGTTTAAGAATCTGGAATTTGCCTACAGCTTCTTAAATGAATGTCACTACTACACTCCCCATAACAGCTTGAGCCCACGGCAGCTGCCCCCTTTGCCCCCTCCTATTTGCACATCTGCTGTGCAGCTAAATAGGAGTTATCATGGTAATTTTATTCACTTACTTTTTTTGCTGAGTGGGCTGGCCTATTAAGCCGAAGGCTTGAAAAGGTATTAAGACAGAGCAGGGAAATTTGAGCAGGACACCAGGGATATTCTGCTGGACCCCCCCCCCCCCCCAGAAAGTGCCATGTACTTTTGAGTATCCAGCTAGGCTCCCATTAATTGAAGTGGATGGACCATCAATTAAATATCTCTTGTGTATTTATCTCAACCCGTGTAAGCCTTATGCTTTACATATTTTCTTTAGGTCCCAGGACTACCCAGTAGTTTTACACAGAGGGAATTGCTGTCCACCTAAAACAAACAAAGCTGGCTTAGGTCTTCTGCAACAAAGCAGGAATGATAAAGTCAGTACTTTATTAAATACATTTCTGTTAAATATGAACTGATAGCTATTCTTTAGTAACTTCTACACTGTAGCTATGGAAATAGAAAAAAAAAGATGCAGAATCTAGTCCCTCATTTTCTCTCTTTCCCAGTACGTGTCAGATTAAAATAGCTCATTTATCTCATCTAGGTGTATATTAAAGGAATCAGTTGACATACATTAGTCACGACAGGTCTTAAGCGTGAGTATTTTAATATATTTAATCATCATAGCTACTAATGAAACTGTGGCAGATTAAATATTTTGGTGATGTAGCACTCTGGAGATTAATGAGAAAGCAGGCAGGAGTACAATTATTTTAAACCTCTAGACCATCAAGCTATATGCTTCTCTCGCTTGTTCCAGCTGTATATTACTTTATAATTGCACTGTGCATCTGCATTTTCTTCAATAGATTATTCCTCGTTGTTAAACCGATAAAGGCCATGGCATCCCTGAATTGGTGACTGATGAATGTGCAGAGTGAGTGGTGCTGCCTTTTGTGCTGCTGCTTCTTAGCTCTACTGTCAATGGTTTGAAGCTGATCTTCTTATACTGTCTGCATGAGGTTGCAGGTTTAGTCTGTGACCATGTTTGTTTACTCAGAGTTTCTAACTGCCTCCAAAAGGGATATATTACAGACGCTAAACACATTTTGGCCATTACTTCATTTCACCAACAGTGAATGTTCACAGGATAGCTTTCCTACTTTTTTATTTATTGTAGTCTGATCTCAAATCTGATTATTTTATAAAAACGGTTGTGGGGGAAATTTACCCACGTGTCGAATACTGTGTACAAAAAGGATTGTTTGCCTTTTTTGTAGCCTGATAGTCTCTTAGCAAAAAAAAAAATCCTGCTACCAATACACTGCTTAGGTGAAATCCAAGGGCTGTTTTTAAACTGTCTATAAATTTGTTAGTATGGAAAATGCTGCAAATGAGTGTTTAGCTCAATGGGATTTATCTGAAAATTTGACTCAATGCCCCATCTGTAGGAAGTATCTGATAAATTTCTTACTTGTTATTCAAAAGAATGCTCAAAAACTATAACTTGAAAGCAGCCTGGATATAGGTTAGTACTAAGCTAACTGCCCTTGGGAGCCATTTTGTGTCTAGCCAATTATCCCTTGTGAGACTCAATCCATGCACCTTGTGTTTGTAAGGCAAACACCTTAACTATTAGGCCACCCTCCAAACCCTGATATCATATTTGTTTTTTTTCTTTGTTTTTAGCTGATTATTTCCTATCTCAAGTCTCCCCTCATGTTCTATTTCTACTTTTTTCTTGCTTCCTGCTTCGCATGTTCATAGGTTCATTAGTTATTACTAGGTTATTGAACGGTGAGGATCATATGAAGACTGCCATACAGTACTTGCAGTATATGTACCAGTGCCTATAGGTGGGAAGAACTAATTCTTTTGGGGGGCATTTAAATGCGGGATGAATTTGTGATTTCCTATCCACTGGTCCAAGTTCCATTTGGACAGAGTGAGAAGCATATTTTGGTTAACATGGAGTAAAAGGCAGAGCCACAGAAATGGGATTCTTTGTGATACATGCCTATCCTTCGTGCATGTTTTAGTTATACTGCAGGAGAGACTGAGAGATCACTAGAGTGGGTGTTCCTGTCACCATTGGACTTACAAATGTGTAATACATCACAAAGGATAGGGTCAGGTAAAGCTCTATACAGTAGGCAGAGTTTGCCTTGCAGAAGCCTGTAAGATATCAAGCAGGATAGGGCTCTGAGATCAGCATAGCTTTTTTGGTTTAGACTTTTGAATTTTTTGTGAAAAAGCATAGTACAGAAACTTAGAGGTCTCCATTACACTTCTGCCCACTTTCATAGCCTCTTCTTCCATCCTCATCTTTTTCTTTATGATCTTTATACTTCTTCTCCACACCTCCCTGCCCTCTATTCATCTCTAATTGTCTAGCCAGTCATGTTTGCTCAGGAGACTATTTATCTGAGCATCTATAAACATTATGGTTATAAAGGCTAGAAAATACTTACACCTTCAGTATACCATTCTATACTGCCTGCATAATGACAGGATCATGCATCTGAAAAAGCACCCACTTATTGTTGCTAAGGGAGCCGCTGGCAATGATGCAGAGATTTCTTAAGGATGCATGGACAGTTTGTAAAGAAATATTCAGTTTTTAAATCTGAAGTAGTAGCCACTCATATGAGAGTGTAAGCAGAAAATGTTACTGTCTTGGTAACTGATCCTCTCCCACATCTGCTTCAAGCAGTCAGTCTCCTGCATCTACTTTGAAAGTTGAACCTGATATAATCAAAATCCATTTTCCTGAGATGAAAATTATGAAAGGTTAAATGCCCAAACGGCAAATTTTTCCCAGGGTAAGTAAACACTTGCCCAACATGCCCTTTTCTCCACTGTAGTGTAATGCCAGAGTTGCTATAAATAGTTAGGGGGATCCACCTGTGTCTGTTTTACCTCAATGTTTGTTTTGTTTAAGTTTAGGCAAGTGTTTACTTATCCTGGGAAAAATTTGCCATTCGAGGATTTAAGCTTTCGCTATTTTCATTTCACGAAAATGGATTTCGATTATATGCGGTTCTACCTTTCAAAGTAGATCCAATCCCCCATGTCACCAGCTGTGATCATAATTTAACATCATTCATCAAATTGTATTGCAGTGTTTTGCTTTCTTCCACATCTGTACCCACCACTGCTTGATATCTCATTGGCACTCACTGAACTATGTTAATTGTTCCTCTCTCATACTTAAGAATTTCTACTGTAAATCCTTTTGTGTTGCCGTATGACATCTTACCTGACATTACTGCAAATGATGATCACAAGCCCTGCATCACAAACAGCATTCAGTCATGTGCCAGAGGACAATAACAGTTATAAACAACCGCCATTTTACCTTATCCAGTATGGGGTAACAATGCTATGCACTTGCTTAGATTATGTATAGCTCTGCGATAATGCCAAGGGAAGTGATAACTCAGGGACACTTTCATTTTAAACAACAAAACATGAAATAAAATTAAAAGCAGCAGTTTTATTGAAGAGATAACAAACCTTGGCACCTCGGCAAAGCCTTTGAGGAATAAATCAAACATTCACTGAAGTCATTAAATACAAAAACATTGCCATTAGAAGTTTCCAACTTAATTCGTTAAGACCACATGGCTTCAAATTATTAGATTTTAGGATATATACTTTCTTTTATCATCAGCGCTTCATTTAAATCGCAACACCCAATATATTTATTTTTTATATCCAATAAAACCGTAACTAATAATAATTATTTGCATCATTTGCATGATGCATGGTAAAATGTTCAGCCACTGGAATGTCTTTCGTTATTCAAGTGTCTCTCTAACATTCACATAGTCTGTCCTTTCTATTAGTTTTTCCAATATAAAATATACAACAGGGACATATGAGGACACTTCCAGCTGTAGATAATCGCCATACACATGTGAATGAATTTTATTAATAACTATGTCACATTGTATCCCTACTACTTGCATTATGCCATGTCTGTGTTGTGCACCTATTCTTTCTACTTGTCTCATTGTCTTCTGTAGTCTAGTGACCCCTATAAAAAACACTAGCTCAGTAGGACTATTTAATTTCTAAAAACAAAAAGAAGGGAAAAAGAAGCAGTGAGAAAGACAAAGAAAGAGAGAAGAGACAGAGAAAAAAAGAAATAAAAGCGAATGAATCAGATGAGTTGCACTTTGCAGTAGCTCTGATGATCCCAAAGCACTTTAAGGATCAGACTGTTGTAAGTAATTAGGTAATAGACAACAGACAGTAGCTGTCTGACTTTGTAGAAAATGTACAGAATATTTGTATTAGTGTTTGCACAGTACTTAAAGATAAAATAGCATCCCTAATTTTATCTTAAATATACAACACTCTTGTTTGATTTAAAATATTTTAATGCTTATGTTTTGTTATTGGGATTTCTTAAATTTCATCCATCCCTATCCACTACTTCTGGAGTAAAAATTGAGGTGATCAGCGCTCTTTTTTAACTGATTGATTCTTGTAGGTTTTCAGAAACCACTTGTCCAAAATGTGATTGAAAGTGCATCCAGGTGAATGGAAACAACAATTATTTACTTATTTATTTATCTGACATTTGTTGTCCGGGATAGTCCGACTGGGCTATAGCCATTTTTCAGCAGAGGCCCGGGGAGAAGAGCTCCACAGTACAATGAAACAAGAAAGTTACATGATAAAGTAATGCGCAATACACTAAGTTAAAATATCCATCCAGCAAAATATCCATTAACAGTACAAGTAAGAAAAAAAAAACAGCAAAAGAGACATTTATCCAATGTAGTAAGTGAGGAAATGGGTAATAAAAAGCTAGCAAAAACATATTTGGACTATTATCAGTGTACAACTGTACTATTTCAAGCAGTTTCTTTTGTAGTCTACAGGAGGTGTAGAAATTTAATATAAAAGCCATGTTGCAAGATAAGGTAGAAGGATTCCCGGACTAATAAGTGAATGAGCATGGAGAGTAGTGAGTGTCTGGCTTGTCATAATAGTAGGTTAGTTAGAATAAGATAAATTAAGGAATAGGAAGAAAAGGGAAGCAAGGAGAATGTAGTGGGGGACTGAGGACTGGGTTCAGGTGGGATGGTTACAGGAACAGGTCCAGGTGCTGTTTAAGTAATGTTTGAGCATTTTCTTGAATTTGTGGACATGGGTAATATTTTTGAGGGTCATCGGTAGCTTGTTCCATGAAATAGCGGGAGAATAGCTGTATAGATTCTGTCCAATAGATGTTTTTAGGTGTATGAATTTGTAAAAGACATTGGTTAGGGCTTCTGAGGGATCAAGGGGGGGTATAGAGGGAGACTAGTGAGGAGGTGCTGGGACAGGAGGAGGATTTGTTCAGAACAGAGTGGATGTTGAGAAGTTACGTAACTAAGCTGGTTAGGAAACTCTAGCCAGCTGAGTGTCTTGCGAGCATGATAATGGTATGATTTAGATGGCAGATTAGCAGCAAATCTAGCAACTTTGTAGGTGGTTTTAAGTTTGGAGAGTAGTGAAGACTGTTAAGATTTATGAGTTATAGAAGAGGTTGGGGAGAAGGAAAGCTTGGGCTAGTGAGATTCTTTAGTCGGGGGGTGAGGAACCTTTTCTTTCTATACATTAGGCTGAGCTTTTGGTGGGTTTTCTTGATACAATGAAGTACATGGAGGTCAAATGTGAGTCGGTCATCAATGATTGCTCTAAGGAGTTTTGTGTGGATTTCAGCAATGATAGTAGTGTTAAGGGAACAGATGATAAATGAGGGCTTGAGGTGGTAGAGGGATTTTGGGAGGAAGAGTAGATATTTTGTCTTTTGGGGTTAAGTATGAGTTGTTTGTTAGTAAGCCAAATTTCAGTAAGGGTTAGCAGATCAGATGGGTTTTCAGCAATGGAGATGATTGGGGAGTCATCTCCGTACTGTATGAGGGATGACTGGGGACAGAATTTGTGTAGTTGGTTAGTAAAGATGTTAAAAAGAAAGGGGCCAAGAACTAAGCCTTGAGGGACACCCATTTTGATGAAAAGAAATGGAGAAAGGACAGAATCATTTGATAGATTGTTACCTGTCTGTAAGGTAGCTGTTAAACCAAGAAAGTTGCTGTGGAGAGGTTGAGGTGGGAAGGTCTGGAGAGGAGCATGAGATGGGAGACAGTGTCAAAGGCTTTGGAGAGATCTACAAAGAGACAGGACACTAGTGTATTATTGTCCCTGGCTAGGCAGTTGGTGATAGTAAAGGAAATAAGTGCAGTAGTGGTGCTGTGGTGGGGCGGAAGCCATGCTGGGTAGGGTGATCAGGGTTTTTTTTGAGTGAGATATGCTAAGATTTGTTTATGAACACAGTGTTCGAGAATTTGAGAGAGGGGAGAAAGTATGGCAATAGGTCAATAATTGCAGAGTTCTACAGAACTTCTGCCTTTGTGGATATGTATGGTATGGATTTTTTTTCCAGACATTATGGACAGTGGATTCTCTGTGTGATTTATGAGGATGGAGACAGGATATGTGATAGATTTTAGCAGCAGCCTTTAGGAAGAGAGATGGCAATTTATCAGCTGATGGGGAACATGGTTTTAGTTTGAGGGCAATATTTTTAATGTAGCTGATAGGAACTGGGCTTAGTGAGAAGGGAGAGTTTTGTAGTTGGGGGTGGTGGGAGGTGAGGGATTGGTTGGGTTGGAAATCTGCATAAGTTTACTGATGGTATCAATGAAGTATGAATTAAAAATGGATGCAGTTTCTTGGGGTGTGTTACTGATGCAGTGGCTTGGAGTTGAGGGATTCCCTGGGTAGAGACTTTGGTTTGATAGTATTCCAGAACTTTTGGGGGTTTCTGGGTTCTGTAGTTTGGGGTGTGTGATAGAAGTTCTTTTTATCATTGTTAGTATACTTTTTGGTCAGATTCCAGAGTTCCCTATATTTTTGATAGTTTGTGGGAGATTTGGTCTTAGTCCAGAGTTGCCAGGCAGAATCTGTATTCTGGATAAGGGACCAAGTAGAGTTGGTGATCCGGGGAGAACATCAAGATTTGACTAACAGTTCTGGGAGGGGCAAGAAATTTCAGTGTGTTAAGGAAGATGGAGTTGAACTGTAGAGCAGCTTCATCAAGAGGTAGGATTGAGAGGAAGGACCAGTCTGTAGCTGAGAGAGAATTAGGGTCGAAGTTGGATAGCTTTCGGCATTCTTTAAAAATTTATGAGGTCTAGAGAGGTGGGCGGGAATCTTAAGACATGTATTGGGCAATGGTCACTAATGGAGTCAAGTAGGGATTCTGGGTGGTGATAGAATTTAGGATTAGCGACAAGAATCTAGTCAATGATAGAACTGATATTAGTGAGTTTATGATGAAAAGTGGGAGAAGAGATAAGTTGGGTGGAGTCATATAGGCTTATCTCGGTGGTAGGAGAGTTAGAGCAGAGGGTTAGCCAATTGATGTTATCGCTTATTATTATGATCTCATTAAGTATATTGTCCAACTTCCAGTGGAGAATCTGTTCTAATAAGGATATATTCTCTCCAGGTGATATGTAGATGGTTATTAATCTTTAGGGTTAGGGTTTTATGGTAATTTAGTTTGTAATTGGCAATAAGGAGTTCTGCTGGGTGAAAGGAGGTGGGTGGGTTGTTTGAGGGGGTAGGATTAGGAGTTCTGAGTATATAATGGCAATGCCTCCACCATTTGAATGTGTTTTGTCAAGGCATAGAATGTTGTATCCTGGGGGAGAAGTTCATTGTCAGTGTTATGTGGTTTGAACCATGGTTTATGGAGAGAGAAGCTATGTTGGAGTACTGGGCTATCCAAGAGTGGAATTCAGTTATCTTATTAAGAATGTTGATAGAGTAAAAAGAAAGATGTTTGGGAATATAGTTAGGTGCATGCAGGGGAGTTTGTGAAGTAGTGCTAGAAGGTGATGAGTTAAAGTCTGGGCCAAAGGCTGGTGTGAATATCACCAGAGAGTTGTAGGGTGTAGGGTGTTGCAAGTGTGGAGGAGAAATGTTACAAAGGGGTAGGGAAAGATACATTTTTGTTTGATTCTGTAATGTGGAGTGATCTTTGGAGGCAATTTGATTTTGGGGAGAGTGAATTTGGTACTGGAGAAGAGTGAGGGTGATAAGGGAGAGGAGTAGCGGCTATAAGAGTATGTAATGTAGTGAGAGGAGGTTGGAGTGCTGGGATGTAGGATTAGCTGAGTGTGATATGAGGTGAGGTTAGAAAGGAGTAGAAGAGAGGGTGAGATGAGGGTAAGAAGAGAGGAGAGGAAGGAAGGAAGGAACATATTGGTGGATAATGAGTATATGAGAGGGTGGTGAGAGTGTGACTGAGGGAAGGTCTAAGGGAGTGCTATGTTTGAGGGGGGAGTGGAGTTGTAAGTATGGGTGGGTGCTGTGAAGTATAATGTGTAGATAGGTGAGAGGGGTTTAGATTGGAGGGGTATAGCCTGACTGGTTGAGGTATACAGGAGTTGGAGTACAGAGAGGGTGGGATAGAGATAGTTAGCTGTAAAGGTAAACATTTTGGGGGACTGCTATACCACTTGTAGGGGTTGTACCCCCTCCCCATTCCCCTAAGAGTAATTTTAAAACATTCTGAAGCTGGTCTGGATTGCTGTTCCTCTGGATTTGAAAAAATGCCCCTTCTTTAGCCACACTACTTTATTTTTAAAGAATGTGACTTTTGGTCATATCGCCGAAAACCATAATTCTGTCAGTGGCAGTCATGCCTCTCAAGTGTACCTCATTACAAAGAAAGTACCACATATTTGGTCTTAAAAAATTTCACAGTCCTCGAAATTACACATTGAAAGCGCTGTCACACATTTGGTGTTAGAAACATTTTGCCTGATTAACTGCAGCAATAGATATTAATAATACAACATACATATCCGTGACAAATTATTATGGGGTGTACATTACATAAAAAATAAACAAACTATATTATTATCTTAAAGAACAAGCACTGAATAACATGCTACACAGCTTTGCAACATCAAGACAGACTTTTCCAGGGAAAGGCAACTTTAACAATGACCTTACAGAAAAAAATTATCAGTTTAACATTAATTTTGTGATACACTTAAAAAGAAAGCCAATGTCAATAGGGGAAGAGATTACATAGCAAGAAAGTGACAGGAATGAGACAGTATGGACAGGTGTACAAGTAAAGTGGTACACAAATATAAGGTGGAATTCTTAGGCAAGTGATAAAACTGAATTCTATCAAAGTTGGCATATTTGTAGACAGTGTGAGAGCTTAACTGATGGCATTGTTGTATAGCTAATTTGCATGGAGGTAGGTAGTTAAAAGCTATTTTAAGTGCATTTGTATTTCTTATGTCAGGAGGAAACTTGGCTGAGAGTTTTCTGATGGAGATTTGGACTGTGGAGTGTTGTGTGAGAGGTAGTGCACTTGCGTTAAAGTTAGAGGATCTGGAATCTTTGGGTTCTATTCCCACTGCAGGCAGGGGCTTGGACATAATTTCTTTACTTCTGATGCTACAGCGAAGCATAAGGGGACTACAGCATTACTAACTGTGCCATCATTCAGATGAGACATTAAACAGTGATCCTATTTGCCTGAATTGGTGATTATTCAGGTGATGCAAAAGATCACACAGCTCTTACTGGAAAGAGGAGGGAAATGTTCCTGGTGTATTGGATACATTTCCTCTAGTCAATATGAATATCACTTTTGGTCTCCTCCACAAAGAGGACAATGGTCAGGTGGATTAACCTAGTCAAATCATAAATAAACAGATTCACCATGTTTATTAAGCAATAATGAAATGAGAACTTGAAGTGTAGATGCGCTCCTGGTTATTGCACTAATTCCAGCTTGGCAGATGGGTTTATAAAGTAGTTTATTGACTAAGCAAACCTTGGCAGAAGTAAGGAGTTGTTTGAGCTCAAGCTAGAGAAGTTCATGATGTGATGGGCAGTGGGACACTGGGGATTTCTATAATTATGTCCCTGAGCTAGAAAGGCAACTTTAAGATTGTTCAAGTTTATTTAAAAAGGAAAAGTTGGGTTTGTTCAGTGATGGGAGGCATACAAGACAAATGGGATGAGATAAGCTGTGCAAATCCAAAATATTTTGGGCATGGAACAGTACAGTACTCTGAGCAGTTCCCTCATATCCATTTCCAAAACCAAGAGACCCCCGCCAGTCCTCATTCTATGTATGTATGTTAATAATGTTTATCCAAGTCTAATTCCTGATGCCTGATTCCAAAAGGGGAATGACCTCTCAGCCCCAAAATTCTTTGGAGTTTTATATGGCTAATGCATCCAAAATAAAACCCAGAAACAACATAGCAGTCCTGTATGAGGGACTTGGTACCACTGGTAGTCACATGTAGGTGGAGCTGTTTTTGGTAATGCTGGAGAAGTGTTGTGGTGGAGGCCAAGGACCACACACATACATGGTATGCTTCTGTGTGAGCTGTCCCTGGATTTCAGTGAGGACAGCTCACGCAGATATAATAGTTAACAAGAAATGTTATTCTCTGCCCATGTGCAGCCATCCCAGTATAGATATAGAATACATGCATAATGGCCATGCTGTGTGTCATGCATGCATTCTTCCCTCTGTCATACAGGTGGCACTGTTGTGCAGGACAACCTCATGGCTTTTGCAGCTCAACCTGTATGACAGATTTAGTACTGCAGCCAGACTCAGTGTGTCTGCATTATGAAGTCCTTAAGGTGGAGTAATGGTGTCAGACAGACAGCTTTGGCAGGATTGTACTATGCCAGGAACAGGTCATGAAACTCATTATCATGGAATATTGCAGAATGCCATTACCATAAAATACTGCAAAATTGCATTACCCAACTCCTGGCATAGCAGAACTCCCATACATTCAGTACATTCAGAATTTGAGGCTGTCCTAGATTAATGGATGGGTTGCTTCAAATCCCACCCCCTACCTCCATGAGGCTGAACCTACCAGAGAGTATAGACATGAGAAGAGAGTAGTCATTGACAGGAAGAGTAAAAAGAAGAGGAGAAGAAAGAATAAAGAGGAGAATGAGGAGAAGAGAGACTAAGGTACATTGGCCCACAGACACGCAGTCTCTCTACGATGCAGAGGTAAACAGTGAATTGGCAGTGGTGAATTTATTTACAGTTATTTTCCTAAAGCCAACATATCACTTTTGAGAAAGGGTCTCCAATTTGTACCATCTAACAGTGATTCAGTTGTTGATGTTTTGATTTAAAATTGTTTACAAGAAGTTTGAATTTGAAATTTGAAATTGATGTTTAAGGAGCTCCAGGTCTGTAAATGATCAAGTATATTCGTTCCAGTTAGTTCTCTAGTTATTATAGCATTTTATAATATGTGTGAAAAGCAGATACATCAATTATATGGACAGCAAGATATTGTTAAACAATATAATTTGTGGAAAGATGACTAGAATTCTCTGATGGGCCTACAAAATAATTCAGACATTGTAATAAAACAGGCAGATAAAGGAGGTGCAATAGTAATTATTGATAAATGTGATTATTTGGTGTATATGAAGTTAAGTGACACTACTGTTTTTAGATCTATAGATAAAAATGTTAATAATATTGTTTATAAAGTCAATAGCTTTATGTATGAATTACAGCTGCAAGGTGAAATACCGTTATGATGTATATAACTTTTTATATGTTGAACATCCTGTGATTACAGTGCAATATGGACTACCTAAAATCCATGAGGATAAACAACGCCCCCCATGAGACCTATAGTCTCAGGTAAAGGATGGATTACACAGCCAATTTCTTTATATTTGGATAATATTTTAAGGCCTTTTCTTAGTAATGTTCGGAGTTTCATCCGTGATACTAGTGAGTTTTTGGAAAAGTTGTATCAATGGTATGAGATAATTCAAACTAATCAGTATGTTTTTGTAATGTTGGATGTTATCTCATTTTTTTACAGTCATACCTAATTGTTATGGGGTTCAAGAAGTTAGAGAACAATTGTACTAATAGTACATATGTAGGTTGGCACTTTGTCTTTTACTAGCGGTGGTACTAACCAGTAATGTGTTTATGTTGGTGTCCCACAGGTCATGGCCTTCTACCTTGGCTTGCTCACCTTATTCAGCGCAGGCCAGCTTGTTGTTGGAACTTTGGTTGACAAAGTTTGCAGAACTGCAAAAACTGGGACCATAGTGGAAAGCAGATGACTCACTGTGATCGCCATAGTCAGACTCCGCGGAAACAGATAGGCCAGGCCAGAGCAGGGGCTGCCTTAGAAAGCGCCAAAAAATGATAGTCATACCCAAAAAAAAAAAGGTAACAACCCCAACCAGCTACCATAAAGGTGGCACACCACAGAGAAGAGGTTATGGGGACCTGGGACCAGGTTGACAGTGGCCTTTCTTTGACACCATCTTCACAACATTACATTCGAAAGAAGCTTCACATTGCCCACCTGATCATGAAGGGATTCACATCCAGATCTAGTGAGGGTCATGTTTCTGTACTCTTTGTTGTATCAGACAAAATGATCGACACTCATTCATGATCAATTATGACACCACCCGACATCTGCAGCAATTGAGAGAGCAAAAAAGTTCCTCACCAAAAAAGATAAAACCAAAATCTGTCATATGCTGCCAGATTTGAAGAAACTCCAGCTCTATTCAGTGTCGCATACCGTCTGCTCAGAGGTGTGCTGCCTGACTGCCCAAGTCCAACCCCAACCGAATTAATGGATGGACTCCCTCAAACCAAATCCACCAAAAACCACTAGAGCACAAACAAACTAAACCTTAGCACGATATAAAATTACGCGTGGGGAGAGGGATAGATTTATCACTCCAGATACCTCAGATGCTGTAAATGCTGTGGAATAAAATCGGTCCATGTGAGGCAGCAGCTGACTCTGTCTGAAAGAAAGAAAGGACCTGGATGTGGATGGGAGTGGGTAGGTTTATCATCCATCTCTGGGTCACTGCTGGACAGACAACACAAAACTAATAATGGGCATTTTTTTTTTTAGGGGGGGGTGGCGTAATACAATAATTTGGGCTAGGCTTATAAATGCCTTAGGGCAGATAGCCTAGTATAAACCTATGAACCTATGAACCTATGTTTGAACAACAGTTGTTCCCTCAGGTGTCAGGGGTAGCAATGGAAACTTCCGTTGCTAGCACTTAAGCCAATAAAGCACTTAATCAAAAGGAAACTATGCATATCTATAACTTCTCTGGACTATATATTGTACATATTTTATTTTATAAATGTTTTTTGGATATTTTCATTATTGAGAGGGGTGATGAACAAATTTTATTTGATTTTGTAAATTATTTAGACAATACTGTAGACTTTTTGAAGTTTAAACTCATGTACTCTAGAGATAAAATTAATTCAGATATTAAAATCATTACGCAAAAAAGTGAAATATCAACCAGTTAGCCTGCATCTCTTTCCTATGAATACTAATAGGTACTTGACTAGCCACAGTATGCATCCACATCATGTTTTTAAGGGTATTGTGAAGAGTTGGCTCTTAAGAGGTAGTAGATTAAACACAGATGTTCATATGAGTAATCAACAGATGGCTGAGATGACGGAGGAGTGTTGGACTAGACACTATAATGAGGGTTTATTAAATGAAGTGTCTCAACAAGTTAGTTATTAGTGAAAGTCAAGGGAGGGCTAGACCATGTTTTGCACATATTCGTCGTGAAAGGATATCTACTGATAATGTAAAAAAATGGGATGGACCGTTTACGATATATTACTCGCTACAGGGTTAGAACCAATGGGGTAATAAATGTGATTAAAATTAATTGGGTCATTTTAAGTGCATTACCTGAAATTAATAAATTTATAACAACTATTCTACAGTTTGCTATTAGGAAATGTGAAAATTTAAAATGGATTATGCTATACAGAGATGAATATTAAATAGCATACCCATGTTACTAAGA
The DNA here is from genome assembly GCF_019279795.1 of Protopterus annectens. Classification (NCBI taxonomy): domain Eukaryota; kingdom Metazoa; phylum Chordata; order Ceratodontiformes; family Protopteridae; genus Protopterus; species Protopterus annectens. Next base: position 1,484,655,067 of record NC_056729.1, read on the forward strand.
AGAAAGATGCTTTCTCTTGCTATAATTGTTCTTTTTGAAAATATATTCTAAACTGAGTTGAATTCATACATCCTATTAATAATAGAAAATATGAATTTAATTGCTATGTGACATACAATACTGAAAATGCAGAATATATGCCTACCTGTGCTATATGTCATAGTTTTTATATATGTAAATGTAATAGGAAGCTAAAAGAATATCTGAGCATTTGTCATACATAAAGTGGGTAGTTATTTACTTATTTATTTTATTTATTCAGTTTGATGTGACTGGGGAAGTCCACTGGGCCAAGAAAAGCCCATTTTCAGGGGAGGCCCAGGGAGAAAAGCTCCATTAACAATAACAATAACAAATCTTTGACAATAATAAGCATGCATGTCAAGCAGACATATAACACATGCCGAAAGTACAATTAACAAAGTTATGAAGAGATAAACAAGCATATGTATACAGAGTATCTGTAGTAATAGCAGATATATATTCTGTACACAGATATACATTCAGTAAGCAGAGTAAAACTTGATAAAACATTTACAGAGGTAGGATTTGCACATTAATAAAATGATGGGTGTGCAAAATGAATATTAGTGATGCCTTTCAGATATAGGATATAGTCCATGCTGAGGGTATAATTAATTACATAAGAAGAGATGCTTCTGGTACAGACTGGTTGTAGAGACAGTAAGCAAATAACTCTGTAAAGGAATAATTCAAGCACACAGGGAATTCCACAGCTGAATCATTTCCAGACAAGAACAACAGTATTTACATAGATGTAAAATAGCAGGTAATAAAATGAGGGTAGAAACACAGTCCAGCAGGTAATAAAATGATGATAGAAATGCAGTCCAGCAGTAATTGTAGAGTTATGTGTGTTAGGAGAATGGTAGGATGGTGGTAATAAGCATAATTCAGAAGTAGAATGAGGGTGTCAACAGTAAGAGGCTAATGGGGTAAAGTGGGGCAAGAGCAGGGGGAAATCTATTTAGAAGGGCAGGTAGGAGTGTAGGAGGGATTTGAAGTTGTTGAAGTTTGGAGTAGTTGGAAGGGGGGGTGAATTCCATAGTTTGGCTAGGGAGTATGAAAGCAGAAAGTGGCCTAGGGGCCGGGAAGGTTTGTGGAATTGAAAGAGATTTTGGTTTTCAGATCAGAGTGAGCGGTTTGGAATATAGGGGGTTAAGGTAGTGGAGAGTGAGACAGCTGGATGTCTTGAAGATACGTTTGTGGGCTGTGGTGAGTTTTAGAAGGTTTAGGTAGTTAGGTAGCCATTGTTGGGTTTGGAGGGAGAGGCAGTGATAGGGAAGAATTTTTGGAGTTTGTGGCAAATTTGTTTATTTTATTGTAGCAGGATTCTAGTTTGGACTGTAATCAGAGTTGAAGGTTGGTGAGCAGGGGAGCACCGTATAAGAGAGAGGGGAGAAGGTAGTAGGAGGAGGAGGCTAGGGCCTTTCTGTTGGAGGGGCTGAGGAAGCGATTGTGTCGGTACAAGAGAACCTAGTTTTTGATGTTTTTTTTATGGCAGTTTGAATATGGATGTCAAATTTTAGGTGCTCATCGATGATGGTACCAAGCAGCTTTGTATGAGATACAATTTTAGTGGGGGTGTTATTCTGGCTTAGTATAGTGAAGGAAGCATTATCAATGGTGGTGGTTCTGGAGGGTGACAAGATCATTAGTTTAGTTTTGGTTGCGTTTAGGATGAAGTGGTGGATGCTCAACCAGGTTTCTGTTTTAGTAAATGCTGACTGGGTTTTTAGCAGTAGGTCAGGGGGGGAGTCAGCAGTGCAGATGATTGTAGAATCATCTGCATAATGAATTAAAGAGGTGTTTGGGATGGAGTTGTGGTAGTTGTTGATGAATTTGTTAAAGAGAAGGGGGCCTAGATCATATCCTTGGGGAATGTCGGTGGGGGTGAGTAGGAAGACAGAGGTAGAAGATTTCCATTTTGCAGCTTGCTGTCTTTTGGAGAGGTGACTGGAGAACCAGGATAAGGTAGACGGAGATAGGCTGAGAGAAGAGAGCTGAGATAGGAGTATGGGGTGGGAGACTGTGCCAATAGCTTTGGATAGGTCAAGGAACAGGGTAGATACTAATTTGCCAGAGTCATCAGCATGGTTGATGCATTCGAGGAAGGACAGAAGGGCAGTGATAGTGCTGTGACCAGGACAGAAACCATGTTGTGTGGGGGTAAGGAGGTTATTGTGTGTTAGATATGACATCAATTGAGTGTGAATACATTTCTCCAGGATTTTTGAGAGTGGGGAGAGGATAGCAACTGGCCTGAAATTGTTGGTGTCATAGTTTTTACCTCCTTTGTGCAGTGAAATGATGAATGCATGTTCCCAAATAGAAGGGACATGGGATTCTTGGATACATCTGTTAATTAGAATGTAGATTGGCAGGGCTATGCTGTTGGCAGATAGCTTGAGGAAGAGAGGGGATACATTGTCTGGGGAAATACAGCATGGTTTTAGCTGGAGGAGGAGTTTTTTTATTGTGCTTGTGGGGATGGAGTTGAGGTTGAAGATGGGTGATAATTGTGTGTTGTCAGAAGGGAAAGAGGGGGATGGGGGAAGAGTTAGGAGGGGGTTGTGGGAAGGTGGTGATTAATTTGGCTATACAATCCACAAAGAAGGTGTTAAATTAAGTGGCTGTTTCTAGGTCAGTGAGGTTGGGTTTAGGGTGAGGGTTATCTATGTTACCGGGTTGGAGAAGAGAGAAGATGATATTCCAGAACTTTTTTGGGTTGGTGGAGTTCTCAGATTGGAGCTTGGTGTAGTATGATTTGCAGTCTCTAGTTATTACTATTTTTTATGGTATTATAGAGTTGTTTGAATTCTAATAGGGTATTGGGCAGTTTGTTATAGTATTGTTTCCACTTTTTGTCTCTTAGGAGCATGGTTTCTTTGGTTTCTTTTGATAGCCAAGGACAGATATTGGATTTGACCCTTTTGGTTCTGAGAGGGGCATGGCTGTTAAGTAGATTCAGAAAGATTTCATTAAAGTGGATGATTGCACTATCGAGGGGCAGGGTTTTTAATGGAGACCAGTCAGTTTGCTTTAGACAGTCTGTGAATATTTGTGGGTTGAATTTAGAGAGGTTACAGGTTTGAATGTAGTGATGCTGCTTATGGAGTGGAGAAGGGTGACGGTCAGCGAAGGCTGGTACGTGGTCACTGATAAGGTCAGGGTGAATACCTGAAGTTGAGATATGTTTAGGATGTGATACTAACATCCAGTCAAGGATGGTACCTGAGTCTCCATTTTTGTTAGGCCTCACAGGAGAGTTAATGATCTGGCTGAAAATGAAGCGGTTGATTGCTTGAGAAGGGGGTTGAGAGTTGATAGTGGCCCAGTTAATGTTTATGTCACCAGGATAAAGGTTTTGTTTTTGATTTTAGAGGAGAACCACGAAAGGATGTCTTCTAGAATTGGAATGTTGTTGTTGCTTGGGGGAGTATGGACGGCAGCTATGCATATATAGTTATGATTGTTGATTTTTTTAGGTGGGCTATGGTTTATTTTGACATGGAGAATTTTGGAATGGGGTTGCTAAATGGTGTTACTGTGTACTAGTTGGTACTAGTTCTCTTGATAAGCATGTTAAAGAAAATGGAACACGACTCATTTAAGTTTAGAGTAATACAAAATTAGTACCAAGAATAAGAGGGGGTGATACTAGTAATGACACAGATTGCTGAATGTAAATAGATTTTGAGAATGCAAGTTGATATGGAAAGAGGCTTAAATGCTGCTATTAGCCTTAAGCCAATACTGACATCTAAACAAATGAGGTTAAGAATATAATATGGCTTGTTTTTAGTATTTCTTCAAAAGGAAAAACATTTTCTAAAAAAAGAAAAAAATTATACATATTTCCCCGGATTCATGAAGCTCGGCACAAGTCCGGCGTAAGGCTTGCGCCGGCCGTGCAGCGTAGATATGGAGTAGTCGCACCATATGCGTATTAATGAAGGCACGCAGTCGCCACAGCCACGTGCATAGGAAACGTGCGTGAGTGCAAGCGGCGTATTGAAGTTGTGCAGGGAGGCGTGTCAATGTCGGCTGTCGAGGAGCAACCGAAACTGCTGAATATTACATTCCGCCAGCAATAGTAATCGTACCTATCAGTATCCGTGGAGACTGAAACGTATGCAAAGCAGAGTCCCTGCAAACAGAAAAGGAAGAATCAAACACAAATGCACGGTAGGGAATAACGGGTCCCTACCCATGAACAAATGACAAGAAAACAGTGTGCCTGTAGTCCAACGTAGTGTTGGTAGCTATACCATGTGGAAGTGAAATGTATCAGATGTTAGCGCGCCGCCAGTAGGTACATCCAGTCCAAAGGAGAGGGTCATCAGCCGACCCATAATGTGAGGGAGGGAACATAGCTGTGCAGATGTGTCCATAACAAAATACATGAGGAGAAATGTAGATATAGGTAGTGACCGTATGTCTGAATCATATCCCACAAGCCCATGTAATAGTCACATACAAAAGGTATGTCCGTATTTCACATACCAAATGTGATACGAAATATGTAAACGAAACAGAAGGAGCATATAAACGAACCATAACAACACGGGCACATGTAGGCCGAAAGGAACAGTATGATCCGTACCGTCAACCAAGATTACCACCTGTCCCACTTTGTGAGTGACAGTCCCTCTGTGGGCAGATGTGTCCTGACACAAACATGTAAAACTGGCAAATGTCCAGAGAATATAGGACATAATTCCTCCGAAGACGTCATGCAATAGTTGCAGTAAACATATTTCACTGGACGTATATTACATAAATGTCAGAACAAACATAATAAGATACCGAAATGCTACAAGAATAAGCTTAGATATAGGCAAGAATTGTAAGTTCTATCTGCCGAACTGACCGTGGGTATGTGTCGGCCTGTAAAATATGCTGTGTTCACCGCAACTGTCACAGAAGGGTTGCCACCTTTACAAATGGCCAAAGTGGGACATGTTTGGTACAGACATCAGATTGTACAGGCTGACACATACCCACGGCCAGTACAAAGGACAGAACATAACTGTTTTGCCTACAGAAAAGTGCATTCCTGTAGCATTTTAGATGTTTATTCTGTTTCTCATAACAGTCAGGTATTTCAGATACAGAATTAACTGTTTAATGCAACTATCACATAAAATATAAGAAATATGTTTGTCCTAAAATCTCAGGACATTTGCCATGTTTATAATTACATGTCAGGACACAGCTGCCCAAAGAGGGACTGTCCCTCGCAAAGTGGGATAGGTGGTAACCCAATGTCACACTGTGGCCAATTGAAAAGGTGGAAACACAACCGTCGACTGTGGGGAGGCAATGTCCACAACAGTCGGACATGTGTAAGGAATAGCTTGGACATAGGAAAAGGTGCCATCCTACCAATGAGTAGAACAGGCTGGCAAAATCCGGAAGGCAGCTGTATAATCCGAACGTGTATGTGACACAGTCGAACGGGTAGTACCCGGATACACCAACCAAGTAATTAAAGTGAAAGTAAGGGCGTGTACCTATGTGCGTGAGGTATAGCATGTGGAAAGCAAACATGGCAGGGTAGTCCACACAACCATAAAGGTACCTGACACATGTAGGGTAGTCAATGTGTAACTCTGGCCGTGTCATGGGCCAACAACCAAAGTAGTGCTCTGTGGGGTGTGAGTAATTCGCGTGTGAGGGGTGTGTGTTTAATGGTAAATTCCTCAAAGGCGATACTTGTGTCGTATGCAGAAAAGGTGAACCAGAGGTGTATGAGAGGGCAGCGGGTGAAGTTGAAAGAAACACAACCTCATGTAGAAACAGCTGCAAGACAAGCAGACAGGTCATAGTGTAGAACACAATCCCACAAACATATGAATACGGAAGTATGTGAGACAAATGTATAGATACGGCACCGTCACATACCCACAGATGGGTCCTGATGGAACTGGCCATAACAAACGCAACACACCTGGATGCATAATAGCCTACCCAGAATACTCTCCACAATACACAACCTGCCACCATACCAGAACATCCACCAAATCCAACCGTACTTGGTCCACTGGTTTGTTGCAGAAACAGCTACACACAGTGACCCCTACGCATATGTAGTAGGTATTGTCACCCTAGGCAGTGTCAGGATTCAAACCATGTATCCCCTGCAGGTAAAACCCCCTGCACGTTTTCGTGAAGCCACTAAAATCTTCGTTATCTAACTTGTTTTGGACTAGTCCAATTTTTGGGATATCCCTCATGGGATGACCAACTTGTGTAAATAGTAGAATGGGTATGACGACATGATGTCCAATCCAGTAGATATCTGGACACAAGTCAGAATGTGCAGTGGAGGTCCATGACACTGTTCAGCCCTAAGTGGGCATGCATTACCTACCACCCAGGATAAAATACCTTCCTGTGACGCACGTGTCCAGACACGAATAGGAGGGAGAATATAATGCACACATTTGCAAAGTGGAAAATGGCATAAGGGCGAGGAAGACACTACGTAAACAGGTCAACCCTGATCAAGTGTGAGGGACACTGACTGTGTGCAGTCATCACTGACCATACCTGTCAACCTGTGTGAGCAAGATATCTGGACAGAGCCGTGAATATAAGTGAGACAAAGTCCAAAATCAGGGACAATCTGTAAACATATCTCTTAGAAACATAGAATTTGATAGAATAACAGTTTGCACATTGGCATTAATGTCTGGAGTATGAAGTCTGAAACCCAACTGTCTGTCAGCACGTTCCGACTACAGTCTTTAATGCTGAGCTACTGCTGTGCCAGAACACAACAGCGTATTACAGAGGTCCATGCCATACCACTCAACTGTCCGGATATTCGCAGAATGACTAGGGTCACCACCTGTCCCACTTTGTGAGTAACAGTCCCACTGTAGGCAGTTGTGTCCTGTGAAAAAAATCAAGACATAACAAATGTCCTGAGAGTTTAGGACAATGTTATTTCCTAATTTACTTTAATAGTCGCATAAAGCAGTTATTTTATATATGAATCCTCAATATGTTATGTGAAGTAGCATAAGCAATACAAATGTTACTAGAATAAGCTATTATATGTACAAAAAAGGTTAAAGTTCTGTACTATGCACGGCTGTAGGTATGTTTTGTCCTGGAAAATCTGACATCTCTACAGAACATGTCCCACTTTGGGCAGTCGAAAAGGTGGCAACCCTAAGAATGACAACAGGTTCGCCCCATAGTGTTGTTGTGTGCCTCTGACAATCTGCACCAGTGTGGTAAATAGCTGAGGATTGACGTCACTAAATAATGAGAAATATCCTGAGTATAAGACTCCACAACCTGCAGAAAAGTCATGCTAATGCAAAACCTAGCATTCTATCAACGTTCTAAGCTTGTATGAGCAATCGTTAAAATGTGTCCCTAATTGTCCCCCCATCGTGCATGTTTTGCACAGGTTCGGTGCTCTAAGAGGTTGAGAGGTATGGTCCGTACATATTTACAGGAACAGCCCTTCACACTTGTGTAATGTACAATTGCGTAACTGTAGTCACTTCATGTCCAAAAATAATAATCCCCGTATGACTGTATACAGGTAATAGTCAAATGTGAATGGGAACACCCCTCACCTTGGAGTATGGACTGTAACAACCCCACCCATAATATGTAATGCCAAAAGAATAAGCTGCTGACAGGTGCCCAAACACCTGTGTCTAGAAACACAGGTAAAACTTCAAAATAGGGACACAATCCCTGTCCATATGCTTCATCTGACATTTGACCTCGGCCAGGGAAGTTCCGTGCACCAGGTGGACAAGCCTAAACCCAGATCACTACATGAACACCCTGACAATCAAAGACCTGTATGTGGCTGGACTATATACCTTGGTGTTCTGCATATCCTCAGAGTGATTAACAATGCAGCCGGAGTCCACAGCAGTAGGCAATAGGGAATGTGTAATATGTAGTACCGCCTTTTTCCCAGCAGGAGAATGGATGCCTGTGTTGTAGGTGAAGCGGTGAGGCATATGTTGATGTAGCTAAGTACTGTGGGTATGCATATCAATGAGGGAGAACACCAATAGAATAGCGGTTCTGGTATCCGGCCAACGTGAATGCAGTCCTGGTTGACCTACGACCACTGCACATATAACTTGAAAGTGTAATGAAAGCATTCGTGCTGTACACACATTCAAATATGTAAAGGTGAACATGTGCTTCGCAGTAGTCCATAAACTGGAATACAGATATGAAACTGTTACGGTCAGAATTAAGAAAGTTCACGGAAGCATAATTATCTATGAAACATATGTAACCCACAATAAGGATATGCAAGTGCGCCTGCACGTGTGTAATCCGCTCACAGAATAGAAAATGAATGCTGTTTTCCCCACGTTCTATGTACATGGCTCATACCTGTTAACCCCGTAAAGTACGAAACCGGACAAAGCCATGACAACTACTGGTACAAATAGGGACAATCCCCAGATATTGCCTAACAAACATAGAAAGTGGATAGAATAACAGGTGTGTCACTAGCACTTCAAAACAAGACATATGGATAATATACATACAAAATGTAGGTTTAGTTAGATGTTAGTACGCCATGTAGATGAATGGCAAGCTGGAGACAACATGGCTACTGAGTACTGGTACCTATGTGTGGAAGCGGTCTGTCAGAGATGTAACGAAGCATTTGTAGGCAATGTGAGGCAAGTGAGGCTGAGGTTAGTGAATCACAACATGTCATGCCATATGGGCCAAGCCTCTACTGTGTAGTGTAGGTTAAGGGGACTATTAGAGTAGAAGATAGGTGACAACAGGTGTGTGTATGTACAAAACACTGTAACCTCACCAGAGCAGTGTCACATGTGTGCTGTCAGTACTCAGTGGAAGATGCGTGTCATGAGCTATCCTAGGGAACATCAGGAGACTGACGGCGTACGCCATGGATATCACCAATGTGACCTGCAAACCTGCCCACAGTGTGTCTGTGCCCGTGCGTGCCAGTAAGCCTGAGTAAGCATGTGTGCACACGTGTTAGCTCGTGTGTGCATGTGGAAGAACGAGTAAGCTAGTGTACAAATGGTGAAGCCCGTGTAATGTTGTGTATGCATTTGTAAGCAGGTATACATGTGTACTACACACATCACACACGTACTGCACACACAGACACACATGCTGCCAATACTACACACATCAGTGAAATGGCATATGGATGGAGACTACATCATCAGAGATAACAGTGCTGTAAACTATGCTACAGTGATGGTCATAGCTGCAATGCATCATGCCTGCTGAAGTACACCTGGAAGTAACACACTGTGTGTTAACAGCATGCTAACATCAATACAGTGGAATAAAGCCACTGTGTGCAGCAGCACCAGGTTAGTCAGATCCTGCATCAATGTTACACATCACAGGTGGTGGCACAGGTGACATCATATGCACAGGGTGTGGTGTTAACATGTCCAGAGATGTCATAGAGCCATTCAATGTACACGTAGGTGTGTGTGTGTGAGGGACAATGGTTATTGCATGGCCCAATGGAGATGCAATGGGTGTGTGTATGTGATAGCCGTAGCTCTTTGTGGTAAGTGTGTGTGTCTGCATATACACAGGTACAGCATGTGTCAGCCATATACAGGAGGTTGTGGGACAGTCACAGACCATACCTGCCAGGCTGTAGAGATCCCCATTACTGGCCATGGACACCCCTCCATGCATCCAACACAACCCAGTCCTGCACCTGTCAATGTCTACACATACAGTTCTGGGATCTGTACCACAACCTGTGGATAAACGTGCATCTGTAATGTTAACCTGGGGTGCATAGAATTGACAGTTACTACAGATGGATATGAGCCATACTCACACTCCAATGTAATAACCACTGCTGACTGTTGCCGAGATCTGCAAACGACCAGTCAAAGGTGCTGCACTAACATTGTTTCCAATGCCCGTGTAATACCCAGCAACACAATAACCGGTCACTACACATGTATAACCCACGATCACTACAGCACACAGTATGTGCACTATCACAGAGCCATAGCAGATGTACATACATCCAAGGTGCTCACGTACAGACAATGCAGCACAGTCAAGAGTGATAATCCCAACATACATATCTATATACAATATACAATATATATATATATATATATATATATATATATATATATATATATAGCTGTATACATACATATATCTATATATATATCTATATCTATATATATATATATATATATATATATATATATATATATATATATATATATATATATATATATATATATATATATATATATATATATATATATATATACATATATATATATATAGATAGATACATATACACACACACAAACACACACACACGCACATACACACGTGGCAGGGTTGGGAGCAGAACATAAATGTAAGCACTGTACCACACGACAGCATTACGCAGTTACAAAACACGCTACCGTGATCAGTGGATCACATGATTCACACAGGCACATGTCTAGCCTGCAGACAGCAGCATCAAAGGCAAAGATGCCGTATGGATGTTATGGAGAGTGAATACTGTCAAAGCAATGTACTGTTGTCATGCAGCTGGAAAAACACACACACACACACACACACACACACACACACACACACACACACACACACACACACACACACACACACACTTGGCAGGGCTGGGAGTCAAACATACACCTAAATACCCTAACACACTACAGCATGACGCATTTACAGAATGCGCTACCGACATTACTAAGCACAGCAGTCCCAGAGGCAGACATCTAGGTGCCTGTCATCATCCACAAAGGCAAAGACGTCGGTAGCAAACTGCTGTAGTGTGCGGCGTCTATAAGCAAGACTGAGTCCCCAGGCAGACGGGAGCATGCACGCAAACACACACACACACACACACACACACACACACACACACACACACACACACACACACACTTGGCAGGGCTGGGAGTCGAACATACACCTAACTACCCTAACACACTACAGCATGATGCATTTACAGAACGCGCTACTGACATAATGAAGTACAGCAGTCCCAGGGGCAGACATCTAGGTGCGTGTCATCATCCACAAAGGCAAAGACGTCGGTAGCAAACTGCTGTGGTGTGCGGTGTCTAAAAGCAAGACTGAGTCCCCAGGCAGACGGGAGCATGCGCGCAAACACACACACACACACACACACACACACACACACACACACACACACACACACACACACACACACACTTGGCAGGGCTGGGAGTTGAACATACACCTAACTACCTTATCACACTACAGCATTACACATTTACAGAATGCGCTACCTAGATTACTGAACACAGCACTCCCAGAGGCATACTTCTAGGTGGGTGACATCATCCGCAAAGGGAAAGACACCGATAGGGAATGTATGTGGTGTGAGGCATCTAAAAGCATTACTGTGTCCCCAGGCAGCTGGAAACACACACACACACACACACACACACACACACACACACACACACACACACACACACACACACACACACACACACACACACACACACACACACACACACACACACACACACACACACACACACACACACTTGACAGGGCTGGGAGTCGAACACACACCTAACTACCTTATCACACTACAGCATTACACATTTACAGAACATGCTACTGAGATTACTGAGCACAGCACTCCCAGAGGCATACTTCTAGGTGGGTGACATCATCTGCAAAGGCAAGGACGCCGATAGGGAATGTATGAAGAGTGAGCAGTCTGAAAGCATATTACTGTCCCAAGGCAGACGTAGACAAACACACGGCAGTGATGTGATCAGGGCAACCAAATATCTACGGAGCACTACAACACTGCATAGATATGGGACGTGCCACAGACAGTACACCCTTCAAGACAGCAACCAGTGTGTTCAATGTAGGCATCCATTGTGACATTGAAAATGGACATCTGTTGCCTGGATGACCACCATCACTATACAGGATGTCAATGGCCATGCCCACATGCTTAGAATCACAAGTCTGTTTGGAATGTACTGTGTGTCCATCTACACAATGGCGTACTGGGCATACTCACACACTTAGCAGTTGCAAAGGGCCGTCTTGCATGCACACGGATTCTAAACACGGAAGGGCGCAGTTTGGAATGTACTGTGTGTCCATCTACACAACGGCGTACTGGGCATGCTCACACACTTAGCAGTTGCAAACGGCCATCTTGCATGCATGCACATGGATTCTAAACACTGAAGAGCACAGTTTGGAATGTACTCTGTGTCCATCTACACAATGGTGTACTGGGCATGCTCACACACTTAGCAGTTGCAAAGGGCCGTCTTGCATGCACACGGATTCTAAACACAGAAGGGCACAGTATGGTATTACTGTCCCCATGTACATGAAGGCCACTCACATGTATTGACCACTACACACTCAGGAGCTATCACAGATGTCTCAGGTGCATATCACAGAGGTACACACCACAATCTACAATGTAGCCCTCTGACATCACCATGTCATTGGACCAGCAATACACAGCCATACATTAACACAACACCGTGTGACTCATGACCAGTGGACTGTACATAGGTCTACAGTAACTGTGCAGACTACACATGTACCGACAGGGTTCCATCATGTGTTATGTATTGCAATGATACCACTGTACATAACCAGGTCTGCTCTACACTTACCAGAGGCCCTGGGTCTTACACAGCTGTGACAGATGACTGTTGCTGTACACCAACGAACACACATGTTTGGCTATGTCATATATGTAATTGCAGTGGATATGTGCATGGACCACACACACAACACATATGTACATAGCATAGCTTTTGCTGTCCTCTGTGTAGACAAGTGGCTACAGCAGTCATACGCATGCAAATGGAAGGTGGGTCCATGGCTGTTGAATGCTAACAGTACATGAGGCAGCAATGTTAACTGAGGACACATTCCCTCTGTACTAGTTACCCATGACACCCATCATATCATACAACAGTCCATGTGTTATGTTTGTTAACACACATGTCCACCAATTGCAATGCATACAAACATGGCTACATGACAGGCATGTAGGACCAACACACATGTACAATCTGTAGTGTGCATGGAGCTACCATGCATGTGCAGTAGCTGATGTAAGTAACTCATCTGTGCCTAACTACAACATGCAGTTGCAATGCAGCCCCATCATTGACACCTGTATATGGTGACATACTGACAGTACGGTAGGATGTACAGCAGGTATGGATGGATGTGTGTACATAAAGTGGTGATCCACCTGTGTAGATGGATGTTTGCCGGGGATGGCTCACAGGTGTGTCACACACCATCCTACCATTACATGTGCAAACAGTACGCTATGTTACCATTACTTGACGGTGGAGACATAAAACCTGCACAGCAGTCAGGTGTTACCGACAGTACGTCACTTGACACCTGTACCACTTACATCCTCCCGTGTGCATATAGCAGCACAATTGCCGAAGCGTTGGTACACATAATGCAGCCAATACTGCTGCATGTCTGTCAGACGTATCATCATATAGCAGGTGTATCATTCACAGTACTGCCATGTGTGTTTGCTTGTGTGACCATATATGCCACATATGGTGGGGAATACATCCCAATTGTTACACACCCCTGTACACTGTTGTAGAGATCTGTACATACTGCAGTGTGGAAAGCATGACGTAGGCAGGTGTGGTGTGTGTATCACACACATCAGCTATCCATACGTATATGACATTTGTGGTCCCAACAGTGTGTGTGTGTGTATGTAGGTATGTATGGCTGTCTGGTGCATGGAGTGAGGGTGTATGCTACCATACAGAACACACAGGATCCCTAACCCCTCATGGTGATGCAGTCCACTACCCTGTTGATGCCATCGGTCTCAGCCGCGCTGGCTACCTGTACATGTTCTTTCATTGTGTCGTGTCATGTGGGTTCACAATACTGTGACGGTGATGACCACATAGGCAAGGGTCCTCACCTCAACACTATGGGGTGTGCGTTATAGTGTTGTTGACCCCATGAGTGTGAGCATGTTCCTGTAATGTGACAGGGTATTACTGCTACACACTGAGGCCTCATGCTATCAAGTGGCCTCTAACATTATCATTGGCCAGACCGCTGTGTACAACCCCTGCTCCATGTCAACATACCTGTGATGTGACCTGGTATGGATGTCACGTCTCTAGCCACTGTAGCCTATTAAACTGCCCACATGCTTCTGGATCAGTATATGTGTGGACATCTGTGTTATGTTAGACTTTCCAACAGTCAGGCTGAGGCTACGTATAGCATGCTGATATTGCCATATGTGCCTGTGAGTACTCCACAGTTACACATGGGAGACTGCAAACAGTGCTACCTGTAGGCACATGCAAGTAGACCATAAGGAGGGAACCAGGGCATCATTACCAACATGCTGTTACTGTTGTTACTGAGACACATACTGTGAACATATAACAATGCATGTTAAACCTGTACTACATGGTATGTCTGGTGCATGTCAAAAGTACACAACTAATGTAATATACATGTCTCTCACTATTCACACACAACTAATGTAATATACACTTCTCTCACTATTCTTACACAACTAATGTAATATACACTTCTCACTATTCTGTTTACCCTGTGCATCAGACCATTTGAGCATGTCCCTGCACCAATGGTGTGGATGACAGGGATGCGACACAGGCTTCATCATATGCACAGGGTGATAATGTTTGCCAGGGGCATAGGCTGCACCAATGGATGACATCTTGTGTGTGGGTAAGGGCCAGTGATATGATTGGACAAGTCTGTTCAGTATGCATGTGGGTGTTGTGGTGCACTACAGATGTCTTTGCTGTGTGCGTGTACGTATGCACACAGTTCTGCCTTTTGTGAGGCCTACACGGGGTATTATTGACAGCTCCAGATTGTACAGACCAGGTTGTACAGCTCACTGTGTCCGGCTACGGCCACGTGACCTGTGCCTGCCAGGGGTTGCACGGGCACTACCAGGTGGAGGTACAGATTGGCTACTGTCCAACGACACATGTCCACTGGAACCTTGTCCCCTCTGGGAACATCCAGTGCCACGTCCATGTGGCCTGCTGTGTCCTGGTGTAGACAGTGCAGCACCAGCTGCACTGCTACTGCTACCAGCACTATGGGAGTGGGCATGTGAGGTGGCACGCTCATGTTGACCTGCACTAGGTGGTGTAGCTGGCCTACGTCCACGTGGCATACGCCTCACTCCTACCAGATGTTCCAGCACAGACAGCTCACGCTCGCGGACTGCCATGCCACGGTCAAGGATTCCGACCATGTCACCCAATCGCCTGTCCAGAACATCAGCAATCTGCTGTTGAGCATTTGCCAATGCCTAGATGTTGTCATTTAGGGTACAGATAGCAGCCCTCTGCAGCCTCTGCCCTTCTCTGTTCTATCATTCAGCACGTGCCTGTGCTGCCATTACAGTCTGGAACATGCGTCTGGTGATACCAGCTGCTGCGCTCTGTCCTGCAGGTGCATGTCTGCCAAAGGTCCTCCTACGAGCAGCACCGGCCACATGCCTGTGTGGCACATCTGCAGTCATTACACTGACACCATGGTGTGTAGACACACCTTCTGTAGCCACCACACGTTCCTGTTCCACGCTAACAGACGCTGACTGTCCTTCCTCTATGGCCACTGGTGATGCGGTATGTGTTGGCAGCAGAACTGTGTGCGGGGAAGAGGGGGACATAGCTGGGATGGCAACCATTAGCACAGATTCAGCCCCTGACAACCCTGCCTGTACCTCATGCATATGTTCATCACTGCTAGTATCTGTGGGGACACTAACATCAGATGGACCGCAGGAGGGTAACTCACCTACATCACCTGTGAATGCAAAGAAAGACTCTAAATTACAATAGACACACACACACACACACACACACACACACACACACACACACACACACACACACATACATACACACACACACACACACACACACACACACACACACACCATGCATGTGATTTGATGGCATGCAGCATGCCTGTGATACAGCAGAGGGCATGCAGCTCAGACATTAGTAGTGTTAGTAAGCATACCTCCCTGGGGTGCACACTACAGCAAACAGGTGTCATATCAGTAGCCATGCAGTTCACACAATCATGGCAGTATGCATGCATCCCCGTGATACACCATGTTGACCAGAACAGGATAACAGTACACATGGCTGACGTGACCTTGACATGTAATTTGCTGATGTGTGCATTAACATGCATACATGTCTGACACAATGGTGTCCTGACACATGTACAGCATCGTAATGGGTATCACATTGTGGTGTTGTCTGTATGCCCTACAGATAGAATGCATGTTTAGCAAATGTGCATGAGCATGGAAGAGTAGTGTGAGCCGTCTACATTGCTCTACAGTGTGAAGTACAGACACTGTGTCATTGCATGGAATCATGAGGCATCTATATTGCTGTACAATGCATAATATGTACACATTGCATAGCCATAACTGCATGTATACCTATGAAATAACTGTGGATTGTGACCCACGATGCTGAGGTGTATACACACCAAACCATGCTGTGTCACGTGACAGGTCACTGGAGGACCTACAGATGACACCCCTGCACAACAACTACAGGGTCTTAGCTGCCTGGCAACCATGTCCACACATAGCGGACATGTCAATTCACCATTTCCCACATGACATTGATGTACCACACACACAAGGTGCACAGCTAATGGTGATGTCCTACAGCAGCAAGGGAAATGTACAGTATCTGTGGCCTGATGTGGTGTCAATGTCTGTGGAAGCTGTACAGGTGACTACTGTCATGCTATGACACAGTCGTGATGTTCAACAGATCTTATATGGTAGACTTCAGTGACACCTCCACTAGCTGTGCACAGGCTTTTAGGATGTCCAGTGTACCACATCAACTGTATAATCAGTCAACTAAGGCTATAATTGGACCATGTGTGGACAATGTGCAACAGGGTGTATACACATCACATCTACTGTGTGGCTACGTTTCTCTGGCCATCCCCCATGGCCATGTGTGCACATGTGTTGGCCAAATGTGTGTGATGGCAATCTTTCTCACATGTCTGTGTTGTCGCATATGACATACACCCATAGATGTCAGATATGTCACCATCCACAGGGCTATGCAGACAACGGGTTGTATGTTTGGTATGTGGGGTATGGGTCATGGGATAGTGTGACAATATTGCAGCTAGAACACTACGTGTCTGGGACATGTCAGATGGCACATCACAATGTGTGCACCCAATGCAGGGGCATATAACACAATGGTGACACCTGTGGGCTGCCCATATCACAGCTCACTGTGTGGTACTGTTTATGCATTCACACATGTTGTTCCAATGCATACTACATATGCCTCCATTGTAGAACACCTCCACCGTTGTATGCACAGCTGACCACACATGTAGCAATGACAACTACTGTGGTTCAAAGTCGGTGTATCATTTTGTTTGTATATATTGCACATGGGTGGCCTGTGTGAATGATGGGTGATGCGACCTGTATATACTGACTGGAATGAGCATCAAGTGTGCAACTGTTAACTGGCCACATGGCAAATAGATCTATGCTTTAACATGCCTGATACTGATGACAGTCTCACCTGCAACAGACTCATGTCTGTGCGGCATGCCAGAGGTACCTGTATAGGGGTGACATAGCAGTATGAACATTATCCATGACTGTATGACAGCCACAGGGTGCACTGTGCATGTTAACACATTTGCCTGTATAATAGCATATAGTATGCACATGTGTGCATACACAGGGTAGCATACTGTAGTATGCAGTATGTGTGTCCACATACCTTACATATGTTGTTACTTTACATAATGTACAGTGGCACATGCAACTAAATGGGATATAATAGCCATATGTGCAGTACTGACTTACCAGGCAACTCCAGGCTCATTGGTTGGGAGACACCCACCTCCATGATGGCAGCTAGTGTGTGTGAATGCTGTTCTGAGGGTGTCCCCAGACTGGCCAGTAGCTCCTCGGTGTGTGTGAGTGGGGGCTGCATTGGTGGCCCACCACCTGTTCCACCTTGTTCCCTGGCGATTGCAGTGGCACGCTGTTTTGCATGTCGTATCAAGTCCATGCAGTGTCTGCGCACCTGCTGGTTAGTGCGGTTATGGCCACCCACATCGTTCACCCTCCTGTGTAGATCCTGCCACAGGTCATCCCGCTGCTGGGCATGCTGTGGCACATGGCTGAACAACACCTCGTAGTTCTCATGGAGGTACGGGATGAGGACATCATCCTCCTGGTGGCTGTACGCTGGAAGGCATGTACGAGGCATTATCTGTAAGATATAATGATGGTGACAGGTCACAGTTTCAGAGATGCACAGAGATACTGCTGCAGATACATTTCTATGACATCTAGTACATCTGCACAGTTATCTTTGCGAATCATCATGACACTGACACGACTGCCGTGTTTGTGTCACACACATGTAACACCCGTTATGCATTGGATATCATCACCATATATGTGTGTCACCTCATTACAGTGTTCATACTCCATGTGAATGCTGTCTTGATGTGGGCATGTCTATTTGCCTGCACTGGTGTTCTTACCTATCTGCACATGCCTGGATGTGTCCACGGTAATGCTGTTGACCTTGATGCTGTGTATATGTCACATATCAACACAGACACAGCCTTAATGGACTTGAGCAGTGACAATGCACACATACGCATGGACACCTGTACATGCATGTGTTTTGCCATATAAATCTACACAGCACTGTACAGCTGTTCAACATCCTGCCACGGATCGCCTGTGTTGCACATGTGATAGACATGGGACAATGGCTAGTCGGGCGTCATTCGCAGGGATGGTTATCAACCATAGCATGTATGGGCAAGGTTTCCTAGTTGTAACAGACAGCCATTATGCCACCACAAGGTGCATCAGTGCCACATTACTGATCCGGACAGTTGATACTGCATCTACCATGCGGCCATCACACCATGTATGACTGGGATGACATGTGCAGCTTTGATGGACAGGGTTGCATGGTTTGGCAGGAGTATGTCACATGTATGGCACAGGGATCTGTCCAGCATGTGGCGATCCTAGTATTAGGACGGTGGCTGTCCATGACGTATGTCTTACAGATCAGGATATGGACATGTAGCATGTCCATCATCATGGTGTAGCAAATGTCTTTATGCAAGGTAGACAGCATGCTGCATAGTGGAGGTGAGGATTGTGAAGGCTGGTATCGCCCATCCACGCATGGCCATTACCCCTTAAAGGTGATATGTGATCCAATATTGGTCACCCCAGTGCTGTATATGCCTGTCCAATGATCTCCGTGCTCATGGATGGCACCCTGTCATGACATGGGTACCTCGTATTACTACCCAAGGGGCCTGGAGACATCACCAAGGCAGGGAGGTGTACTGCACAGCACCATCCCTTACACAGTGTCCATAATGTTGACCACAGCCTAGGTGGTAGTTAATGGGTACAGGGATGTTCACCTAGCGGTGACAATGCTGATATCATCCATCAGAATGTGCACATATGTCACACACCTCACCCACACAGCCCATTCTGTATATTGTTCACAACACTGACACAGCTATTCCTCATAGGTCATGGCCATTCACTTCCTTATATACACAGATGCCTAACATTTGTCTGTGTGGTATGGGCTACAATGAGGGTGGAGTACAACACATTAACCCTGTTCTACTGTAGCTGGCACTGGTGTGATATGCACATCACTCTGGCACCTTTTGTAGTTGTGAGTCTGTCAACAGGCCACTGGTAGAACACTCCTGTGACATACAAAGGTATTTGTAATCAAACATCCGTACTGTCTTGTACATCTGTACTGCTAACATCTACATTGATAATGGTTCATGGACATGCACACCATACTCAGCAGGGTTATAGTGCAGTGCCACCCATTATGACTGTCGTCACCACTTGTGGGTTGATATTATCCAACACCCTATCTGTATTGTATAGTCATGCTAGGCACTTGTTCAGAACTTGTGAGAATGTCATGAGCTACTGATTAATATAGCACCCATTCCACACCATTTCCCACAGGTACACTGGCTGTCCTAAAATTTCCAGCTTGCTTATGGTACAACAGCTGTTGTACACACGTAACGCACATATCCTGTGAGACATGGTTGTATATACAGGCATGTCCAACTGTCACGTACCAGTGCTATTGCCTGTCTATATGATGGATATGTCATACATGTGGCAATAGAGCAATTGCCTCATGTACACATTCAATGCTCACCT
Source organism: Protopterus annectens (assembly GCF_019279795.1). Lineage (NCBI taxonomy): Eukaryota > Metazoa > Chordata > Ceratodontiformes > Protopteridae > Protopterus > Protopterus annectens. The sequence goes on from NC_056729.1 coordinate 1,484,675,405, forward strand.
CCCAACATACGACACTACAGCCTGTGGGGGATGCACTTATGCAGCCCTGCTGGGGGGGAATGCTGTCACCAACCCTGACTGTACCTGACAGTCATGTGGGGATGTGTAACATTCGCAACTCACCCCACTCATCACATAGTCTCACATGATCTCCACCACAGGCCACACATACGAGGAAAACTTGTGCAGTACCTCTCCATACTCTGTGTAGGCACCAGAGGCAGCCCCCATCATGGAACACATCACCAACTTATAGCCCACAGACTCATGTGTGCCCATCACATACAGCCAATAGGCTGTTATAACATACACAACACACCAGTCATAGGTGACTCTTTAGGCGGTCACACTGCAGTTCCACACAGCAGGCTACACAAGGCGATAGTCGCTTATATCTTGCTGTCGGGTAACTGGTTCTGCAACATAACCTATGCACCCATGCCACACCTCACCAGGTATGATGTGACTGTCATTCTCCATGTTAGTGTGACTGCCTTGAGATGCCACTTCACAGACTACGTGTGCAGGGACATGCAATAGCTCACCAGTCTTGTAGCCCTGAAGGTGTGGGCCTAGCCCTGGGGAGCATTATGCATTCATCTGGACCCGATACCACTGTACAACAACTGACTGTGTCACTTCAACAGTTGCCTATGCTTCTGCTGTCATTCCACAGGCATCTGGTATCTGTCCGCTTTGACTGACCTGGTCAAACACAATGCTTTGGCACAGATGACTTGCACCTGTCAGCCCTGGGAGTACAAATCACATGTAAGGTTCTTGCTGCTTCTATACTGCCTGTCTTGCACAGTTTCCAATAACAGTCACCAGCAGAACGGGAACTGGCAAGCAAGACATGGGGTCATGTGACACAATGCTTGCATCTTCCTCTGTGACGCAAGCAGGCAAGGCACACCTTATAATGCACCACTCCAATATCTCTGCAGTGACTGGGACCTGCCTCTAGGCTCTGCAGAGCACACCTGCAATGACAGGTTATAGACAGACCATACCTTTCAGGCACATACCTGGACCAGCACACCCACAGCTGAGGTGTTCCCATATCCCACTATGTTGTACACACATCCTGGCTAGTTACTAAGCACAATGCATCAGAGGTGCTCCACGTGCAACTAACTGTGTCCGGAACCGCTATACACATTGTAACAAGCTACAGATTCAACAACATACCCCACGGTTACCAGACCTCATTTGTTGGTGTACTGGACAGTAGGGCTCAGACAGCTACTACTGATGTGTGACTGACACTACCCCACACTTAACTGGGATAGCCACTCATGTACCGACACATCCATGAGTCATAACCTCCACTTGGCTGGATCAACCCATACACACCACCTCCAAGACCAACATTAACCTTGACATGAACACTACCAACATGTGACTGGTGTGCCACACCTGGGGTTATCTCCTCATTGGTGGATTCCGAACATATGCTAATCAACCTTGTTAACCACATCCCGGCACCACACCCTTCACGGCATACACAGTACATGAGTACTACAACACCTACTACAGACGTCTTATGACAGCGGTTGTTAACGTCATGACACCCGTGCAGATGGACAATGCACATACAAATGCTGAAACATACCCCAGTGCACTTCATTAGCACGTACACGACTGCATGGATCATGCTATTCCACACAGAGCTATGATGGTACACACCAGATAACAGACGCCACTCTGGTGGTCACGTTCCATGGACATAATGTACAACAACAGGTGGAGGCTGTTGCACAGTGGTGTACAATCCCATGGGTGGGGTAGCTCACTGGTCAGCCTCGGTAGGACCATAGGATTCCTCATCACATACTCCAAGACTAGCTACATAAACATTACTGCGACACATTCCGGGGTGTACCACAAGGCATTATGGTGGTATGTCAGTAGTCGATGGCAACACCCACATCAGCACTCACATACCACAGTCACTCAGGAACATTACAGACCCAGGTGATGTTGGCAACATGCTGGCGGATGGATTCAATGCTAACATTACACCCTCTCACTCACTACAGGGCCACAATCCTTGCAGGAGCATTGCGGTGTCCCTGTGGTCACACCTACACAGAACTAACCTGCACTCTATATGTCCTGGGACACTGGCCCCATGTCACCTTCCAAAGTCCCAGGCTGTGATGTCCACAAACCTCTGAACGACATGTCTCACCACTAGGCCACCATATTCAGTAATAGCCTTGTATCAGACATTGTGGCCCCTGAATGGCACACAGCAACATTTATCACACTCCACACAGGTGGCACCACAATGCACGAGTGGGACTATAGTCCTACTCACCTGACTGGACTGTTCTGCATGGCTATGGGGCACATCATCAAGGACGTCATTCACAGAGACATTGTTGGGCTCCGGTCCTTTGATGCCACCCGGGTTGGACTTGTTAGGGCTAGAGCATGGCCCCTACACCTGGTGGACTCCTTTAATACAGTTACAAGGGTAGTTGATGATGATACGGGAGTCCACACATCCTACATTGTCCTCTCATTGCCTTTCAGCACCGTTCTCCATTCTGGTATTGACAACATACACATCCACCTGCACATCGTACCCTATGTCTCAGGATGTTATGCAACGTGGCTCATGAACAAGACACCACAATGAGGGTAGCATACCATAGTACCTACTGCATTTCAGTTACATTTGGCATACCACAGTCCTCAGTCATTGGGCCCCTCATGTTCAGTATATGCTTTCCTGAAGTACAGGCTAGCACAGAGGGACTTTCCCTGCCTAGCTTTACAAACCCCTGCATACAAAGCGCCATGATTGATCCACCAGCTGATACTGACTCCATCCATACGGGTGTCACTGTGACAGATACCTGATATGAATATCATGGCCTCAAGCTGCATGACACAAGGTGCATGAACATCACCTTTGCATTACACCATTCACCCACTGACTATCACATAGGTAGTAGTCCCCTACATACATGTCACATTGTACATGTTTGTAGTACACACGTATGTCACACCCACTCCTGTGGTTACGGTATTGCCACTGTGGCATGGATATCCTTCTACGTGGCCACACTTATCTGTACTGGGTGTGTAGCTGGTACATAGGCACTCATTGTACCTCTGAACTCAAGACTTCTACACACATTTAAGGGTACACCACCCCATTTAGGGTGTACCTTACACAACAGCTACAGCTTTACATACCACACCATTAGCACGCCATGACGTTTATTGAGCTCCGACAGTTAAAGTATGCGGCTGAACTACGGACACCACGTCTGTACACATTTGCATACTACATAATCAGGGGTGACCTCTGCTGAACAGACAGGGCCCATGTCCACAATAATATTAATGGATATACTCCACATACTTGACATAAGCAAAAGCCACTGTGAGCAACATGCTCATGGATATGTGCACACACGCAACAATGAGTGGGATGTGCTTGAGGGTTACATTCCCAAACCGGACACTCACCATGCTTTGGAACATGAGTCCTATGTACATCACGCAGGGACACTCAGTAGCACTGTTCATGTGATACCTCCCTTGGTGGTTGGGAGACACATGTACGCCAGGGATCACTGCAGTGGCTGTACTGTGCAGAGGTGCAGGTAACACATGGCTCTGCTGTTCACAGGACACTACCCTAGAGAGGTGCCACTGGTGTGAACTCTGTAGTTGTGCTTACACATAGACTTGCCAGACTGCATAGTACCCCACTATGAACCTGTGAAGCTATTACATGTCCTTTGTGCATGGTTACTTGGTAGCCCTTCCATTTAGATTAGCTATCATGCTATTGCAATGTCCCGTGCCTACAAGCCATATGTATCCTGTTATTGTACATGCCAATAGACGATACCTTTGTTATGCATGATATGCCTGTTATGCTGTGTAGAATATCTGACATATCTACCTACAATACTATACATTACACATATTTCATATAGTATCCCATAATGCAAAGCATACTTGCACAGCGGGACCACCTTAGACATGTCATTGTCGTTATATGCCCATACACATGCCTACTGTGACAGTATATCAACATATACTATCCCATGCTATGGCACGTACTTGTTGGACATACCCTACCACTGACGGTGGGTTGTATGGAATTGTTCTGTTTAAAGCCCTCATGTAGCATCCCTTCCTCATGTAGCATCCCTTGTGCTGTCTGTGATGTGTACTTTGTGGCCCACTGCTGGACGCACAGTTTTACATGCGTTAGTGTATGCTCAGCAAGACATCACTACATAAATACCTTTCCCACTTTATGCATTGCAGACACTTTTAATTAATGCAAACCAGGCTATACATACAGTAAATAATTAATAAAAAACATGCTATACATAAACTTACATACCGAGTGTTCTACATACCTTGTTATCATTACAAACTTTTGTCTCTATCTCTCTCACACTGCTTAAACAGGTATTTTGTATGAGCATACGGTTTGAATGTCTGGCAAGTCATCCTTATATACGTCGATACCTGTAACAAGTGGTTTCCTCCTGCCAATTGGTATTCCTGAGTGACTAATTACTTGCATATCAGCTGTGCAGCTACTCCATTCGCCAATTATGCGGCAACAGTGGGGTATAATTGAATTCTCCACTTGGGCATTGCCCATTTGCCCTACCCTCGGGGAGACGGCCTGTATTGTGTTTTGTTATGTGTAATTGCAACTGCTATGCATAGAGACAATTATACTTTGGATTCATGTCTCCCGTGGATTGTGTGTGACAGCTAGAGTATGTGGTTCAACATGTGGGTGTACCTGTCATCCCAACGTCTGATAACGGACTATTGCAAACAAAACCTGTAACATCGCCGTTTGTTCCATTATATAACGGCTGCAATTTTGCATGGTGCCTTTAATTGTGTCTCTCACAAGGTATGTTGACGGTTCTGCAGATGTAATTGACTGACTGGATGTTTGTGCTGTTATTACAGTCTGTATTGCTATAGTTTCTAGTGTGGGGATGTCGGTGGGTGTACGTAGCATATACAGGTTTGTGGGGCTTGCATTTCTACATATTCCATATATATGTGTGTGGGCTCCGTCCCTAATTAAAGAGCTATCAGTTAGTAGACTTATGTTACGGGATTGTACATTGGGCCATTGTTAATTGGTTTCTATATAGTATGCAGGTGAGGTTGATACTTCCATACCTCCGGAATTGCAGTGATATGTAAAGGGATATGTCTAAATGACAGCTATCCCGTGTATTTCTGTCCCAGATATTTGCAGTCATTGTGGTTGTGTTGGTAACAGAACCTCTTTGCCATGGGTTGCCACCTTTTCATATGGCCATTGTTGGACACTTGCAGGACGCACAGCGGTGTTTACAGGCCAACACATAGCCACGGTCAGTACACAGGTTAGCACATACTTTTATCCTCAATACATACCTATTGTGGGACTTTGGCTACTTATCATATTGCATGTAACATTTACGTTTCTTACATACAGGCATAACTATTTAATGCAACTATTACATTATATATGGGACATATTAATGTCCTACAATCCCGGACATTTGCCCTTTGTAATGTTTTATGTCAGGACACACCTGCCCAGGGAGGGGCTGTCCCTCCTAATGTGGGACAGGTGGTAACCGTATGCCTCCTGCTAGCTATACCCACACCTACCGTAATGATCTACCTCCGAGTTGGCACAAACAGACACATGATGCGGACACACACACATTACAGTCACACAGAGATGCACACGGCACCCTCAACACACACATACACAGACTACGGCACTCACAAACACAGTTGAACACAGTACCTATGTGGACCGCAACACCGGCAGTTGTAACTAAATGTCCCTTCATATCATCATGCTATTACTCGCGGTTGTACTGTTCCGGTACTGTGTTCTTTCGGTCTTTCAGCCTCGTGATTACGCATGTCGGTATGTTACACATTCCATAGTTGGCGGTATCCTATTTATTTGTACCTCCAAGGTGTTATGAATGTCGTTGACCTATCTATATATATTTGCAGATATCGCTGAATCCGTATATATCAACATATATCACTCTATCGCCCTTTCTATCTGTATTATATATATGTATATATGTGTACATATATATATATATATATATATATATATATATATCTGACAGGGAAAGTGACAGGCAAGCTACACCTTTCATTGTGTACTTGTTGGTGTATACTGTTTCCTGGACTCCGCACGTTTGTGTCTGTACCTGTCACATTACACACCTGCCATAGGTTAGGGTTACCAGCTGTCCCACTCTGCGAGGGACAGTCCCTCTTTGGGCAGTTGTGTCCTGCAAAATATTTGTAAACATGGCAAATATCCTGAGATTTTAGAACATACTTATTTCCTATAGTTTATGTAATAGTTGCATAAAACAGTTATTCTGTATCTGAACCACCTATATGTTCTAGACACAGAATAAGTAAGTAAACATTACAAGAATGAGCTTTTATCTAGGCAAAACAGTGAAGTTCTGAATTTCGTACTGGCCGGGTGTATGTGTCGGCCTGCAGACATCTGACGTATGTCCCACATTGGTCATTTAAAGAGGTGGCAACCCTACCACAGGTACATCTTGGCTAGCAATAGTGTTAGGTGATTCCATACATGATTGCGTGTTCTACTCCTGGCAGTGGTCGTTTTACCCTTCAGAGCAGGCGCTATTAGTACAGGGGTGAATAATGCTGGTTTCGCCTGTTCTGGACATCATTGACCGTGATCTGCGTGATATTCGGAGAAGCTTATCCCTGTTTTGCACATATCCATATAGTCATATTTAAACGTCGCTTACCAGCAGTGGGCAATGCATATTCCCGCTAACGTGTGTTACACATATGATCTGATGACCTGCATCCAACATGCATTACTCGTGCCTTCGGGATTATGTTACATCCCTTGCAGGATGTGGGAACGGGAACATGCATGACGGTCACTGCATTTAACACATGGCCATCTGGGATTTGTACACGTGTTATGTCATTTTGTACGTGGAGTATACTACAGCTGTTACTCCATACTGCACTCACATGGGTAACTCAGTTAGTTTACATATTGATGAGTCCAGTTAATGGTATGTCCATGTGATGTTTACTGGATGTGCTCCAGCATTGGGTATGTATATTACAGTGAGCCACACACGATACTGTGCTACACCTTCAAACGACCGTAGGTGGAGCATGCTGGGGGTACACCCCATGCCTTGACACAACATCCATGATTATATTATGTGGAGCCCTTCATTAACGCAGCAGGGACTCCGTGCTGAGTGTGTGCAGAACAGTACTTGCACACATGTGCTCCCACAATTGCTTCTGCTCCACTAAGCGACAGTTGGTTACTCGATGTTGTGGCGACAGTGGACACTGTTTGCCCCATTAGTTGTATGCCCTCTGACAATCGGCCATGTACCTACCGATGTACCTGGGAACCTATACACACAGCACCACCATATGCTGATAGGCGCATGTACTGTTCAGGTGTTGACATTCTGTGCTCCAATAGCTGTTGTGTGTACAATGTTTGAGGGCTGCCTATGTAGGATTCACACAGTGGGCCATATACATTACAATTTACAGGTGGTCGTGTTTGTGTGCCATCCATTTTACTGTGTGTGCAGGTGGAGTGGTGTGTCAGTCCGTAGGGGCCTACACTGTCAGAGTATGTGCTATACGTTCCCTCTTTGCCAAGGCATAGGCATATTGGGCATGCCTCCGTCTGCCTACTGGGGCTGGCACAGTGTATTCATGGTCTGAATCCCTCTGTGCCTGTGATGGCCTTGGCAATTGCGGTGGGCTATGAGGGCCTTCACCATTTTGTCCCTGCTGCAGCTGTTTCCGCAGGATCATATTATGTAGCATGGCACATACTATGACGATGTGGGCACACGTGCCTGGAGAGTACTGCAAGGCTCCACCAGATGTGTCCAAGCACCAGAACCGTGATTTCAGCATCCCGAGCACATGCTCTATGATGATTCTGGTTTGTGCATGTGCCTCATTATGGCATTCTTGCATGGGTGTGTGTGCATTTCTGATGGGAGTCATCATCTACGGCTCCAGTGCATAGCCATCATCCCACACAAGGTGGCCATGTGGGATGTCCCCCCTGACAAATACCTGATACAGCTGTGAGGCATGCCAGATATGGGAGTCATGGTAGCTTCCAGGGCTGCCAGCACACACATCCATGACAATGCCCTGGGCATTGCACATGACCTGGCAGTTGATGGAGTGGAATCCCTTGTGGTTTATGTAGCGCCTACCATGCTCACCGGGTGGTGACTTGATTTGTATGTGCATGCAGTCTATCGCACCCAGTACCTCCGGGTAGTGTGCCACATGGTGGAAGTGATGCATATTGTTGGCCAACTCCTCCTGAGTTCGGGGGAAGTATATATATTCATTGGCATGTGGTAACATGGCATCCAGGAACTGGTGTAGTACCCTGGATGCTGATGCTTGTGAGATCCCCATTATATCTCCAGTTGGCCTTTGAAAGGTACCTGTGGCTAGTATTCACAAGCTTACACATACCTTCGTGTCCACTGGAATGGGTTCCCCTCTGTTGTTTCTGGTTCTTAGGCATGGCCGGCACAGCTCCACTATTTGCTGTAAGATGTCCCTGTCCACCCTGTAATGCTCTATCTCCAGATCATGTAGCCCCTGGTAGGTTACCCTTGGTCTGAACACTCTTCTCCTCCTCCGGGGCCTGCGGTGGTTGTCGGCATCATCCTCCACAACACCGTCAGTCTCTAACACATGCTGATGAATCACAGCTATGGCAGCTCCCAACATGTACATTTTAAAAGTACCCCGTGTGTTTACACCTATGGTGCAGTGTTTGGGAATACACAGGTGTGTGTAGGGTGCTTTCACACTTTATACTATTGTGCTGTGAACACCGATGATGTCATAAGGTGTGTATGTACGATCGTAGCTACAGGGTATCTTATTTGTTTTACTACCGGAACTACTATTGTGGTGCCTTTGGTGTTGAATTACATATGGCTGCCGTGGATTACCTCTTGACCTTCCATTTACATTTCTGCACGTTCCACCTACCATTTTCTGGCATGCATCCAGCGGCCTGCTTTCATTTGTACTTTCCTAGACCTGGCGTATCTTGCGTAATGTGTGCTATTGCTGGTCTACTGTCGGTTTGCTTTGCTCTGCTATGACAGATCTCCTATCTTTGCAATCCAATGCCTCCCCTCCTTTCTTTGCATTCCAATGCCTTCCCTATCCTGTTTTGCAGGTTTCTGCGAGCAGACTTGTCAGCTGCCGTCGATTGGCCACCATGAGTTGATTGGTGTTGATTGCTCATTAGTACTCCAATTACCCTACTTCGGCATTTCCTTCTTTTCTTCCCCTGACCTTCCTGTTTGTGCTATTGTTCATGGTGCGTGCATCCACTTACTGGGTTTCGGGCACGTTTTCATCCCCGTACACATGCGCTTTTGGGAACCATGTGTGCTCTCAGCTAAACAATTCTATACCTTCCTCCCTACCCCTGTCCTGCAGCTTTGCTTAGCAATGGCCAGGCCAGATTTGCATTGCTCCAATGTGCTTATTGCTATGGTGGCACACCCCTCTGCTGATGTCATGTATCGCCTCTGAGCCACTCCTCGGTGTTATAGCGCTGTGCCGTACGGTACAACCTTCATCCGGCGGGACATTTGTGATTCAGTATTATCTGCCTCATTTGCATGGCATTGACTACTAATTCATACTTACCGCGCCGAACACTGTCGCAGGCCCTTAGCAACCCTTGCACCTTGGTTGTGGTGTTCCATGCCTACCATTGTGTATTATGGTGTAAACCTGATTTGTATTACATTGCGATTTTATGACATTTTTATATAATTTCTTTATGTTCCAGTTTGCACACACATGCCCTGCGGTTGTACTGTGCGTTACTGTGGACATGACATTAAATGTTGTTTTTTAGGTGTTGTGAATCTTTTCTTATGCCATTGGCTGTGTATTTCGCCATTGGCATATGTTAACTTTGTAATACATGAGTCTGGTCCACTTCCATAGCTCCGATGTTCTGTTTGGGAAAATGTAAACCGTGTTTTTTGGTTTACATTTCCGTGGGCTTACGCTACACCTGCACCACTTCATGAATCACTATCTGCCTTCATTTGCATGGTGTGACTGCGCATGGGGTGATTAGCATACCTATGCCGAGGGCTGCGCAGTTCTGGCATACGCCGGTATTGCACATGGTATTGGATCGTACCTGAATCGCTCGACGGCCATATTTGGCATTATTTCACCTACGCTACGCCTGCGCCTGGCGCAAGCTTCATGAATCCCGGGGATTGTTTATATATATATATATATATATATATATATATATATATATATATATATATATATATATATATATTGTATATGTTAGTGTCAGAGATATTTAGATAGACTGCTGCATCTTTAAATGATTTTAATGTTATTAATTCTGTTTCAGTTTTTGTGATGTATGATTGTTGTTTTGTGTCATGTGATTGATATAAAGCTACTGAATGTATTTGCTTTTCATAAGCAGTGACAAAGGGAAGTGTCCTGAAAGTTTTGCCTGTGTGTATTATTGCTATTAAATGTATCTGGCATTTGAGGCCCGGCTTTTTTGCGTTTTACTCATTGAACTGTTATTGCCATTAACCTCCTTTACACTGTTTCCTGACTTGTTTTAGAGGTTTACATTAATGTTGGGAAGTGTTTTGGGGGAGGCCAAGGACCACACACATCCATGGTATGGTTCTGTGTGAGTTGTCCCTGGATTTCAGTGAGGATAGCTCACACAGATATAATAGTTAACAAGAAATGTTATTCTCTGCCTATGTACGGCCATCCCAGTCTTGGGACAAGTAGAATACATGCGTAATGGCCATGCTACTTGCCATGCATGCATTCTTCCCTCTGTCATACAGGTGGCACTGTTGTGCAGGACAGCCTCATGGCCTTGCAGCTCAACCTGTATGACAGATTTAGTACTGCAACCAGACTCAAGTGAATAGTGTCAGACAGCTTTGGCAGGCTTGTACTATGCTGGGAATAGGAGATGAAACTCATTATAATGGAATATTGCAGAATTCTATTACCATAAAATACTGCAAAATCTGATTACCCACTCCTGGCATAGCAGAACTCCCATGCATTCAGTACATTCAGAATTTGAAGCTGTCCTAGATTTAATGGTTGGACAGGCTCAAATCCCACCCCCACTCCCGATCTATCTTGTAATGTCCTCCTTGAAGCTGGAGGGAACTTCTGAGTATAGACTATTGGCTAGGCTTGAAATGGTCTGCAGACTGATTGCCTACCCTAGTACTTACCTATGAAGCTCTGCATTACACACTACTGATTTTAAAAAAAAAACATTACCCTCCCTCATGGATAAAGTCATGCTTATAGTTAGGATGTACTACAAGTTTGGGTTAGCAAAGCAGGAATGTGGAGTATCTCTGTTATGCTGCACTGAAACTCTTGGATAAAAGTCGAAAAGCAGCAATTGCCTCATGTACACAGACAACCCTCTCCTCCTACCAACCAACACTACAACCTGTGAGAGATGCACTTATATAGCCAAACTGGAAGTAAGACTCTCATCACCCAAGACTGGACTAGACAGTCAAAAGGAGAAGGTAAACACTTGCACCACACCACACTAATCACATAGTCCCTCAAAACCTACACCACCAAAACACACACATAGAAACACAAAACACACACCTACATTCATGGAGGCTCTCAATAAAAACCTGCCCAAGCATCAGGGACCTCCAAAGCAGAAACGCAAGCAAACTCCACCCCCTAACACAACCCAAATGACACATAGCCCACAAACACAGTGTGCCACTCAACCACAGCCCATAAGGCATAACATACCCAACACTCTAGTCTTCGGTGACTCTATAGTCAGGCACACTGATGTTCCACTCACCAGGCTAAACAAGGAGAAAGTTACTGTCAGCTGCCTGTCAGGTGCCAAGACCCGTCACATAATGCACGCACTCAGGTCACTCCACAACAAGTACAAATATGACACTGTCATTGTCCATTGTGGTGTGAATGACCTGAGACGTACCTTCCTGGACTACATGAAAAGAGACATGGAGGAGCTGTCGGATCTTGTAGCCCAGGCAGGTATGACCATAGCCCTGAGTAGCATCCTGCCATCACCCAGAATGATACCACAGTACAAGGACAAATGATTGACTTCAACAATTGGCTAAGCTTCTGGTGTCATTCTAAGAGGATCCAGTATTTGTCTGCCTGGGACGACATGATTGACAGACCACAATGCTTTGCCAGAGATGGCCTGCACCTGTCGCCCTTGGGATTCCAGATACTGGCTAAGGCTCTTGCCACCCCTATAGTGCCTTTTTTAGGCAAGGTTCAAATGACAAATTCACCACCATAACAGGTACAATCAAGCAAAATCTGAGGGTAATGCTACTCAATGCTAGAAGTCTAAACCTCAAAATGCACTCACTTGAGGCACTCCTTAAAATGGAGAACATCGACATTTGTGCAGAGACTGAGACCTGGTTCAAATCTCCAGAGAGCACCCCTGCATTACCAGGCTATAATTCATACCACACCTTTCGGCCACCTAACCCAGAATGGACCACTAAAGGTGGAGGCGTGTCCATATTCATTAAGCATATACACACCTCCAGGCTAGTTGCACAGCATAATGCATCCGAGATTATCCAAGTGCAACTAACTCTGGGCAAGACTGCAATCCAAATTGTAGCTTGCTACAGACCCCCCACCATGCCCCAGGATTCCCACTCCTCATTTCTTGATACACTGGAAAGTATTAGGGTATAACCCAACACCCTAATAATGGGTGATTTCAACTACCCCACCATTAACTGGGAAACTTACTCATGTACCAACTCTTTTGCTCAACGTTTTCTGGAATTCATAAATTCCAACACCTTGGATCAACTTATTCACACCCCACCAGGGGTAGCAATATCCTAGACCTGGTCATTACCAACATGGGCAACCGGTGTTCCACACCAGAGGTCATTTCCTCATTGGTCAGATCCGACCACAAGCTAATCACCCTAGACATCCACATTCTGCCCCCACCCACAATTAGGGAAAGCACCATAAAAAAACTTCTCCAAAGCCAACTTCACACTTCTTAAGACAGAAGCGGCAAACTTCATGACACCCATGCAGACGGACAATAGAGGTACGACTGCTGAATCCTACACAAATGCACTTTATAAGCACTTACACGAGTGCATGGATCATGCTATCCCTAATAGAACCAAAATGCTATCCTCCAAAAAAAGGAAGCCAGTCTGGTGGTCCTCTGCCATAAACAAACTTTACAACAGAAGAAAGAAACTGTTGCAAAAAAGGGTAAAATCCCATGACTGGAGGAACTCCCTGGTCAACCTCAGTAAGAAGCTGAGATCCCTCATAAAATCCTCCAAAGCTAGGTATGAAAACAAAATTGCCACTGACTCTAAAGACATCCACAAAGCATTCTATAGCTATGTCAAGAATCTCAATGACAACACTCAGATCTGCTTTGAGTTACAGCACAATGGCACTAAATATACAGAACCAACTGATATTGCCAACATCCTGGCAGATAGGTTCAGTGCTAAATTTACCCCCCTCTCACCCCCTAGATGGCCCATCTCTATATCGGAAGAATGCAAAGTTCTTGTAGTCATGGCTGCACTGGTAAAAAACACACTTTCCAAAGCCAATATCCCAGGCTGCGTTCTACATGGACTACAGAATGAACTGGCATGCTACCTAAGTACCATGTTCAATCATAGCCTCACTTCAGGCTTTGTGCCCACTGAATGGTGCACCGTGATGGTTATCCCACTCCACAAAGGGGGAGCCACGGCGGACCCTGGGATCTACCGCCCATTAGTCTGACGAGCCTGGTCTGCAAGGCCATGGAACATATCATCATGGAACTCATAAACAAAGACATTGGTAATCTCCAAACTCTGGACCCCACCCAGTTTGGGATTGTAAAAAGCAGATCATGTCTCCTAAACCTGATTGACTTCTTTGAAGCAGTCACCAAAGACATAGATGAGGGTAAGGTGGTTCACATAGCTTATCTAGATCTCGCCAAGTCATTCAACACCATCCCCCACTCTGGAATTGTAGATAAACTCACTAAACTAGGTATAAATCCCTATGTCACAAGATGGGTTGTCAGCTGGCTCATGGACAGAACCCACACTGTGAAAGTAGCAGACTCCAAATCCGACTTTAGACCAGTGACAAGTGGAGTACCACAGGGTTCAGTCCTGGGTCCTCTCCTGTCTGATATCTGTTTCTCTGAAGTACAGGCTAACACAGAAGGTCTTTGGCTAACAAAGTTTGCAGATGGCTGCAAACTAGGAGCCATAATCGAAACTCCTAACGATGTGGACATACTACAAAAGGGCCTCACTGAGACAGATGACTGGTGTCAAAGCAATGGCCTGAAGTTCAATGCCAAAAAGTGTATTGTCATCTCCTTTGGTAAAAACTCTGTGCCCATGAACTACCACATAAGTGGTAGTCTACTTAATGCCAAAAGTGTGATAAGAGACCTTGGGACACAGGAGGACAGTAGTCTCTCCTTTGATAATCACATCGCCACAGTGGTCAGGAAATCCTTTTATGTGGCTCACCTCATCACAAAAGGTTTCTCATCTAGGAAAAAAAGAGGTCATTGTTCCCCTCTACTCATCACTCATTAGACCCATTATAGAGTACAACAACCCTTTTAGTATGTACCTCACAAGACATCTACAACAACTGGAAAGGCCACAAAAATATCTCACAAAGAGGATTACTGGCCTCAAACAGATGCCTTACGCAGACCATCTCAAAAATCTCCAGCTTTACTCCGTTGCCTACTCAGAGGTGATCTCTGACTAATATACAAAGCTATGTCAAACCCAGAGCTGTTGGACATGCTCCACTTAAAGAAATCCCAAACCCTCCAAGCTACATGTTCTAGGGACCTAAACCTTGTCACCACAATAAACAGAACATGCTGGAGGCATAGATTCCTGTCCCAGGGACTTCCCATACTCTGGAACGTACTATTTGTCTATGTCAAACAGAGCTCCTCATTAGCACTCTTCAAGAAAAATCTTGATGATTGGATGGGAAATAGGAAATTCACCCCAGGGATCACTTCTGTGGCTCTGCTTGACAGGGGCACAGGAAAATAATTTTCTTGGATGGCGAAAGCCAGGGTACCTTTTTGGCTAGGCTTATATAGGCCCTAAGGCTAATAGGCTAGTACCTACCTATGAACCTATGAACCTATGAGCTGTCTCTGCAGCCAGTCTGATATTTTCTGTTAATAAATCTAGCCTGTGTGAGGTTAATTTTGGTGACAGCCTTTTGTATGTGGGTGTTGAAACTAAGCTGGTTGGTAATCCAAGAAGCTTCAGTGAGCCTGCTTTTTCAAGGAGTAAGTTGAAGAAATATATAGAGGTTTCCACTACTATAAGTGATAGACTTATCAGATGAGGGAGGAATATTCTGAAAATATTTTCAGGTAGTTTTTAAGAGAGAAAAATCATTGTTTTGGTTTCAGGGGTGTTTAACAGAAGATTTGTCGTATTCACGGAGAGTTCAAGTGAATGAAAGGACTTTTGCAGGCTGGAACCATGAATATTTGGTAATTCACTGGAAATAAAAATGTTGAGACATTGGCATATTGAATTAATCTGATGTTTTCAATGTTGTCACACACTTCATTTACAAATATGGTGACTACAGGTGAGCCAAGTACAGATCTCTGAGGGACTCCAGTACAGAACTCTGAGAGACTCCAAAGTTAATTGTGTCCTGTGTAGAAATAGATTTGTTCCATTTTGCTACTTGTGTCCTGCCACTGAAATAGATGGAAGACTCTCTGATGGTGCTTGTTAGTCCAATGTTTTCAAGTGATAATGTGAGTGTATTAAGTGGAATAGTTCTGAATGTTTTTAACAGGTGAAAAAAACTGTACGATTTTTTTCTGTTAAGTTTACCACCACTATAATTAACAAGTTTAAGCAGAGTTGTGTCACATTGGTTGTTAGGCCAAAGTCCATGTTCTGTGTGAGATATTCGACTGTGATTAGCCCTGAGATTCATGAACAATCGTGTAGGCCTTGCGTGAAGCCTACACTATGTTTACGTTAGTGCGATGAGCAGCAGCACTAATCGCGTATGTATGCTGCTCATCACACTCACACAATACATGCCTGTTTCTGTAACCAGCAAGAGTGTTGGCAGCCAGGAAACTATGTTAAGCAGCATGAGCACATGCAGTATACAAACAGACTTCTGTGTCGGCAAACCTGTTACACATGCTCACGCTGACAGCATGAACAGCTGCATAAGACAAATAATGCATCCTGTACACAGGCAGGAAGAGTGTACTGTCAGCATAAATGAAACCTAGGAATACAGAAATAATTAAGAGGAAATGTGAAACAGTAAGGGCAACTGCAATACATGGGTTACCATAAAGGAAAAGTGTACTGAAGCCAATGTGCACAGAAGTCAAAAAGCTGTATACAGAAAGATGTAAAAGGTAAGGGTAAATTTCAAATTGTATTAATTTATTTAAATGTGCTTATTGTCTCAAAGACAATTTTGTAATAAAGTTATGCAATATGTGTGTCGTCATAATTAATGGTCACACTTCCTGAGTAAATATAGGTAAATTGAAAGCAGACATGCTATTATAGGATGTGACAGTTACACAATTTCACATTGTAACAAAGGGGAATTACATGACATGACTGTCATTGACCTGGTGAGTTGAGATGACACTTCACAAGGACACCTGCTGAATTGAGATGACACTTCACACGGACAGTACATATGTAATGGGATACTTGCACATTATGCATTTTGTCAATGTAAAAATGCTAGAAAATAGGAATGCTTCAGACATCACAATCTCCTTTAGCTATTATCGAAGCCATGCTGTCAATGTCAACACTGACCTAAGATTTAACTATCTATAGTATAGAAATAGCCCTAACACACATGTGAGGAGGCTCACCCTTGAAGGGAATTGTGCACCTCAATATTCTAATAGTTATGCATCCCATATCTAGGTGTGTGTGGTGTTACGAATGTGAGAGCATAGTGTGACATACGTAATATCCTTGCATGAGGCACTCCTGCCTGTCACAGTTATTGTGCCGACAGATAAGAACACATGTAAATCTCACACCATGATGTAATGCATTTCCCAGAAATGTGTATTGTCAGCATTTGCCACAGGAGGTAGCAGTGGGTTTTGCCACAAACAAATGAAATAATTAAGAAAGGATCTCTGAGAATGAATGTCATACTGGTATGTTAGAATGAAGGCAATTAAATGAGTATGCTCATATGCACACAGTTGTGATCAGTCCTATATCAATGCCCCATGGTCAAGGATGGCTTATGTCTGTCTGTACACATATCACCCAAGAACTGGCGCACACTTGTATGCATGTGCCAAGTAGCACTCTCACCATTACATTAGCAGAAGAAATGTGTACTTTCAGGAAATGTAAAGCTACATTGACATATGTTCGTCTAACATATCAAGGTATAAGACTGGCGTGATGTTATGTGAAGTCAGTATGTTCACACAAACTGAATCCCTATGCTAGAACTGAACATCAAGCTGTACAACTCCTCTAAATAACAAGATGGCTATTAATCACATGTGCCACATCACATGTGCCACAGTGGAACTGTTATCACAACTGTTAGTCCACCTATGTGAAGTCATTCAAACAGCTGTACTAAAGGTTGATGGCCTCTGCCACTGTATAGTACAAATATAATTGGGGTGTGTGTCTTTCCTTCAGAACCGCTAAGGACATAAATGTATAAAGTCCTTCAGTACAAGTTTGGAGCACTTGTCTAACAGTTGATAAAATCAACTCTATAGTGGAATTGATGTATGTGCCATAGGATAAGTGCATCGTGAATTGTAATATTTGTGGTTATGTGAAAGCATTATATCATGTGTATGAATCAAGGGATATATGTCCCTAAAATTACTTGGAAAGATTGACCATGAACAGACAAAGCAATTCCTATGGAAACAGTAGGAAAAAAGTGTCACAGCACCCTCCAAAGTAGATAAAAAGTTGATTTATTACAATAATCCAAACCAGTAGTCCAGATCACTTCCTACAATTTCTAAAATCCCAAATTGAAAGGTTTTACATAATATGTTCCCGTTCAAGTGCCTATATAGGGCATTATTCTCATCGTCACGTCTAATAGTGTAGAGGTGTTCATATATCCACCTACGGAGAGCCCTTTCAGTTTTGCCTACATAGAACTGTTGACAGTTCTGACAAACTGCCATATACACTAACCCCTTAGATCCACAAGAGCCCCTTTTCAGTTTAATTTTCCTCCTAGGGGACCCTATTTCTATGTACTCAACACCCAAAATGTACGGACAGTAGGCACATGATCCACAGTCCGTGGTCCCTCTTGGTAGACCACTTGAATGAATAGGGTGCTCCAATAAAAAAATTTAAATTATAATTAGTTTTAAATACAAACACAGGTTCTTTACCTATAAAATCCATAAGGTTGTCCGTACTTTTAAACATGACCCAATTCCTTCTCACTATCTGCTTCATTTCCTTACTCAGCTCACCAAATGTTAAAACCAATGCTTGACTGTAATTTCTGTCTCTGTTCTGGACATCAGTGTTCCCTTTAGGTTCAGTTGTTGTTCCTAATAAAGGTTTAAATCTTTTTCTCCATTCATTCATAACCTCCTCACATATGGGGTATAGCATTTGTGTCGGGTAGCCTCTTTCTATAAAGAGGTTTACCAAGGTAGCCATTTCCCTCCTACAAATCTCTTGACTTGACCACATTCTGGCAAGCCTCACCATCTGCCCTTTTACAATGTTTTTCTTTGTGTAACCTGGGTGACTACTGTTATATTCCAAATAGTCATTCGAGAAAGTTGGTTTCCTGTATACTCTGGATGTGAAACTTTTTTTGTACCTGTCCAAAGCAACAGTTGCATCCAAATAATTAATGGAATCCTTACTAAGAGTATAGTAAATTTAAAATAATTACATACTCCATTAATATAATCAAAAAATTCCATAATTTCCCCATCTTTTTTCCACAAAATAAATATGTCATCCAGGAAGTGGAAGTTGGTCCACCATTGATCTGGGAATTTACTATTAAAAATATGTTCTTTTTCCCATCTATACATTACTAAGTTTGCAAAAAGGGGGGCACAACTAATACCCATAGCCACCCCTTTAGTCTGTTTAAAACATTCACCCTCAAATGTGAAGAAATTATTTTTTAAAATAATGTCCATGAAGACCATAACGAAATTTAGAAGGTTATTACCTAAATCACATACTTCCAAGAAGGCCTCGTAGAAAAATGTCAACCCCTCATAATGGGGATTCGAAGTGAACAAGTCTACGACATCAATAGTAGTGAAAGTGTTATTCCCATTATAATAGTCACTTTTAATCCTACTTAAAAAATCCCAAGAATCACGTAAGATGTAATCGATGTTCTTCAAATTGTCCCTTACTACCCTTTCTACAAAAATACCCAAAGGGATAAGTCATACTGTTTTCAGAACTAATAATTAACCTAAGGGGGATCGGTGATGTTTCTGTGGGTTTTCGGTATCCCAAACATAATCGGGATTCTAGGATGTTCAGAATGAAGGAATTCAAAAACGTCCTCATTAATAACACCTTGTAAAGGTGAATCTTCCAAACATAATTGTATTGTTTTTATGAGCAATATTAATCTCATTCAAGGAAGATGTCTCATATTTATCATCATCCTGTAGCATACTGTAGATTTTATTAGTATAATCTGTCTTCTCCACAATCACCATACCTCCCCCCTTATTAGGTTTCATAAACTTCAAGTTAGTATTCCCTTGTAGTTCTTTCAAAAGTTGGTTCTCCTCAAAGGACAGGTTATATTGCTTACATTTAAAATTATAGTAGGACTCATAAATCGCCTGTATTAAAAGTGACTATTATAATGGGAATAACACTTTTACTACTATTGATGTTGTAGACTTGTTTACTTCGATTCCCCATTATGAGGGGTTGACATTTTTCTACGCGAACTTCTTGGAAGTATGTGACTTAAGTAATAACCTTCTAAATTTCATTATGGTCCTCATGGACATTATTTTAAAAAATAATTTCTTCACATTTGAGGGTGAATTTTTTAAACAGACTAAAGGGGTGGCCATGGGTATTAGTTGTGCCCCCCTTTTTGTAAACTTAGTAATGTATAGATGGGAAAAAGAACATATTTTTAATAGTAAATTCCCAGATCAATGGTGGACCAACTTCCACTTCCTGGATGACATATTTATTTTGTGGAAAAAAGATGGGGAAATTATGGAATTTTTTGATTATATTAATGGAGTATGTAATTATTTTAAATTTACTATACTCTTAGTAAGGATTCCATTAATTATTTGGATGCAACTGTTGCTTTGGACAGGTACAAAAAAAGTTTCACATCCAGAGTATACAGGAAACCAACTTTCTCGAATGACTATTTGGAATATAACAGTAGTCACCCAGGTTACACAAAGATAAACATTGTAAAAGGGCAGATGGTGAGGCTTGCCAGAATGTGTTTAAGTCAAGAGATGTGTAAGAGGGAAATGGCTACCGTGGTAAACCCCTTTATAGAAAGAGGCTACCCGACACAAATGCTATACCCCATATGTGAGGAGGCTATGAATGAATGGGGAAAAAGATTTAAACCTTTATTAGGAACAACAACTGAACCTAAAGGGAACCTTGAGGTCCAGAACAGGGACAGAAATTACAGTCAAGCATTGGTTTTAACATTTGGTGAGCTGAGTAAGGAAATTAAACAGATAGTGAGAAGGAATTGGGTCATGTTTAAAAGTACGGACGACCTTATGGATTTTATAGGTAAAGAACCTGTGTTTGTATTTAAAACTAATTATAATTTAAATTTTTTTATTGGAGCACCCTATTCATTCGAGTGGTCTACCAAGAGGGACCAGGAACTGTGGATCATGTGCCTACTGTCCGTACATTTTGGGTGTTGAGTACATAGAAATAGGGTCCCCTAGGAGGAAAGTTAAACTGAAAAGGGGCTCTTGTGGATCTAAGGGGTTAGTGTATGTGGCAGTTTGTCAGAACTGTCAACAGTTCTATGTAGGCAAAACTGAAAAAGCTCTCCGTAGGAGGATATATAAACACCTCTACGCTATTAGACATGAAGATGAGAATAATGCCCTATATAGGCACTTGAAGGGGAACGTATTATGTAAAACTTTTCACGTTGGGATTTTAGAAATCGTAGGAAGTGATCTGGACTACTGGTTTGGATTATTGTAATAAATCAACTTTTTATCTACTTTGGAGGTTGCTGTGACACTTTTTTCCTACTGTTTCCATAGGGATTGCTTTGTCTGTTCATTGATTGAAGTTTGGCAAATTCCTACCTGTTTTTTTGTTCTACTTAGAAAGATTCTTACAGTATCTCATACAATGATACAACATTGATGCTAGGTATACCCAAACACAGATATAGCGTCATGCTGTTGTCACTGTGATGGAACAATAAATATGTACAATGTGGATATAACCCTGGATTGAAACAGATGCCTTATGTTGGCAACAACATACATTACATTGTCTAGTGTCCTCAGTCCTTAGGAGGTGTCTTCCTACAGCTGTGATGGAACAATAATAATCTTCAATACAGCCTTTCCAAAGAATATGTAGAATATACTCTTGTAAAAGGAAACATCTACACATGAACATGTTACATGTGGGTGACAGCAGTGTTAACATGTATGCTGACTGTAAGCAGTGACATCGGGATTTGAAATATATTTAGCTGACATCACAGGCTAATGAATGGTTGTGAAACACAAGTGCGAATACAGATTAATTTGCCGACTGTGACACTGCCCATGTCAGTGTATGACATCACCATTGTGTATTACCATTGTTTCTGGTAAAAAGTGGTTGCACAGCACAAGCATACTGTACAGATATACATCATATAAGTATTTGCAGCCTGTTCTGCACAGTAAGATGAAGAAACACACACACACAAATGACAGTCATTTCTGTGTTCATACCATCCAGTAGCAATATTTATTTTTGTTCAAAATTGCTTCCTAAAGTGCAATACCGAGAAACATATTTGTGTGGATGTTGGCAAAGTATTAGCGCATCTGTGTGCAGACTTGGATGTGGTGAACTGAGATGGTGAAGTACTAGTGTTTAGTGGTGCTCTCTGGCAACCTTTGCACAAATAAAAATCACAGAGGAAATAAGATTCTGAGTAACATTTACAACAGATCAGTTTTATCTTCACATGTTGCATACACATGCTCCACATGTTTTGGTATACCTTTAGATGTTGGCTCCAAAGCTCAACAGAAATGAAGTGTTGCGTTTGCCTTCCCAGTTTGTGTGATGGTACACTGCAAGCAAACAGAGTTCTCTACTGAAGGAAGCAATGAAACTGTACATCTGGCGTGCCTTTTACAGACAACAGGCTTAGCGGTGATGCACTCACATCAGCACTCTGGAGAGTACTTAGTGGAGAAAATCCACTTGTTAATCTAGCTTTCTCTCTGGCATAAGGTGTTAACTGTGTGAGCTAAATAAAAAAGCAGGTATGCAGATGATTTTACAAAGCGTGTCAGCATGTGATTTTTGTATTAACTTTTTATCATTATATTAGGAATACCGATGAATGACTATTATAAATATGTTGCTTGTCAAAATTGTGTATGTAATAGCTACTGAAATAATCTTTTATACATGACACATGCGAGATGTGCTTTGTGGAAAATCACAAGTTAAATGGGTGTACAATAAACTGTAAGGCAAACTCACCACATTATGCAACAACACCTGAAATGCCATTTATAATGGCATACTACAGTAACTCATTGCCAGACCACATGCAACTGCTGAGCACTATAAACGATAAAAGAGAAGAGGTTCACAGAGATACATGGGCAACTCATTCACAAGAAAAACACTTATAAAAACAGTAAAGTGCAATTTCCCTTATGAGCACACAGAGACCACTGTCAGTCAGGGGCTGGTTTCTCCCTCGTTCTCCAGATCCCCAATAAGACTCCCCAATGGCACAGCTATAGAGTTGAGATCTCAGCTGAGTGACCACACCAAGACCTCCAGCACCTCTCTGTCCAACCAGTGCTTCATGTCCCTGCCCAAGTAGGGTTGGGAGGGTGGCCTAATGGTTAAGGTGTTTGTCTTATAAACACAAGGTGCAGGGTTCGAGTCTCACAAGGGATAATTGGCTAGGCTTAAAATGTCTCGCAAGGGCAGCTAGCCTAGTACTAACCTATGAACACACACACACACACACACACCTTGAGATTTGATTTATACACATATAAACACACCTGGGAAAGGCTGGCACAGGTTTACTAGCTATGCCCCCTTTTGCCCAGACTATAAGATAGTTTGGTCTGCCACCAGCCAGCTCCTTATCAGCTACTTTAAGGCCATTAACAAAGGGTATATAATCTTACTGTGTAATGTTACTATTAATACAAATGGTAGTTTGACCAAGAGCAAGGCTATTAGATGTGGCCCACAGTGTCACCAAATAAATATGCAAGTACTCTCAGAACTTAAATATGTCTCACAAATAGCAACAGTGAAATGTTTAAATATGTTTAATAAACAATAAAAGAACAAGAAAATACTCTGTATGTAATCACAGTAACTTCAGAGTTAAAAATCACAGGAAATATTTTAAAACAACATTGCAGGACAGTCTCAAATAAATAAAGAAAAACATCTACATTAAGCTCAGTTATATTCCTGAATATATCTAAAAGAATTATAATGTTCCCTACACTTAAAGAGTAAGCAAGCAGATGTGGTGAGTGGATGTTCTTCTCAGGTCAAAGACAAAACACAAAATATCTCTCTCTCAGAGACTTCCCAAATTAATATCCCAAAATATTACTGCTGGGATACTTGCAGAATGGCATCATGTGACTTCGGCTCTCATGGTCAAAACAACCATTGATGCCAGCTGGTAGCATTTAGCATCTACCTGTAAAAATACATAAACAAGGGCTTCTCTTAGATTTAAAGCAGATCCTGGAAGTCATAAAACAATAAACATTTTCACATCTCAAACCTAGTAATTATTTCTCTTTCAAAACAACACAGAGAGCTCCCTTGTATAGACATCCTGTCTCTGACTGTCATAAAGTAATTTAAATTTTCAGCAGTTTCTGTTGTTAAAAATATATACATCTAAACAGTTACAATAGTGTACACTGTGGTCACACCTCTAAGCTCAGTAGTGTACAAACCCATTTCAACACACACTTCTGTACGAGCAGTTTGATATACACATGACATACAGTTCTAATACATTTGTAACACAAGCATCTGAATCATGTTGATATTCATAAATGACATATAATTATTTACAAAATTCCAGCTTGCTGGTGGTGTCTCCTTTTATGACACTGACATGCCTAGAATAAGGGTGGTTTAATAATTCTTCCTTATGGGCTTGGATGTGTTTGCAAATGCTTTTTTCATAACAATATTCAAAATCTGTTCATGAGGGTTTGTTACTAGGTAAAAATTAAGATGTATGTCTTTAAACATAGAATTATAACATCAGAATAAGAAATAGTGTGCCGTACATCTGGACATGAACCCTTGATGCTATGGCCAAAAGCAATCTTCAGACAATGGTTTATGTTAACCCTCAACAGAGGAAGTTGCACTTTGTTTCTTACAGCAGTCAAAAAACTGTTTCATGCAGCAGACAAAGAACTGTAAGACTAACTGCAGCAAAGTATTGCCTTTATTCTACCTTTACTTTGTATTCCAATAGAGCAGCTTGTTTAAGCACCTTTGCACAAGGATTACTGGAGTCCTGCAGGTGATGGCAAGAACTGAGTAGGTTTTGCCATAGCACATGAATAGTAATTCCATATCACTTGGTATTAGTGTGTGATGCCAATATTAGCACAAATGCTGAGGCAAAATAACTGAAGTCTTTCTTATGGACTATTTCTGGCTATGTGTGCTGTGTATGATTCTGTTTTTTTTACCAGATTAAACATTTGAAAAAGGGGTTAATAAGAAAATGGTAAAATGGGGGCTGGGCAAGCAGAGAGTAGGAAATGGAATAAAGACTAGTGGAATTTATAGGAAGGTAGGGGGAGAGAACCATAGCTGTCTACTTCTTCACATCATAAATATAGAAGTGTAGCCAGAATTTGCTT
The DNA here is from genome assembly GCF_019279795.1 of Protopterus annectens. Classification (NCBI taxonomy): domain Eukaryota; kingdom Metazoa; phylum Chordata; order Ceratodontiformes; family Protopteridae; genus Protopterus; species Protopterus annectens. The sequence goes on from NC_056729.1 coordinate 1,484,700,741, forward strand.
ATTTTGGGCTGTCACACACCAAGGGCAAGTGGCAACAACAGAATAATGTTGTACAGCCAATTGTACCAAATCAAGTGTGTAAAGAAAATGCATAGGTGGAGTGGAGAGCTATGTATGGCTCATTATTTTCTTGTGGGACAGGTGCTCATTTTTTACTTTTTTTTTCTTTCAAAGAACCAACTGAAAAGGCCACTGAAATACCTCACAAAGAGAATACCAACTGGAAAGGCCACTGAAATGCCTCACAAAGAGAATCAATGGCCTCCAATACCTGTCCTATGTGGACAGGTTCAAATCACTATCACTCTAGTCAGTATCGTACAGATTGCTCAGCTGTGATCTGTGTCTCACCTACAAGGCAATCTCGGACCCTGCCCTACTAGAGATGCTCAATATCTGTAAGTCTAACTCCTCATGCATCACCCCCTCAAATGGCCTGAATATATGCAACATCAACAAAACCTGCTGGAGAGACAGGTTTTTCTCCCAGAGACTGCCCCATCTCTGGAACAGACTTCCCATATATGTTAAACAAAGTACCTCGCTGACCATCTTCAAGCGCAACTCTGATGAGTGGATGGAAAACCACAAACTTGTCCCAGGGTTCCACCTGTGTCCCTCATTGACAAGGAGGACAGGTGGTGACTGAGGTTTCTTTTTGGGGATAAACTCTTGGCTAGGTTTTTAAGGGTCCCAGGGCCATTAGCCTAGTAACCTCCTATGATCCTATGAAAGAGAGCGGAATACTGGGGAAGATGATTTGGAATGTGAGGGTCAGGTAGGAAGGTTAGGTGAGGAAGCAGGTGCAGATGTTCAGGGCAAACAAGACAGACACGGATGGTGATAGACACAAAAGTGTGGGGGACACCATGATTGGGGAGAGGTAGGGACATCTGAGGCATACCGATGCCAAGCCTGGGAACAGTAAGAATCTAGTCCTTTCACTCAGAACTGCCATCACTGTCTCCAGTCTGTTTCCAATGTCACTGCTCAATGTGACATCATCTTGGCAATGTCCAAAAGCACCTTTTTGACACAGCTGATTCAGGCACTGAGGCCCCGTTCCATTATAGCCTCAACCAGCTTTGGCTCTTGGCAAGTGACAAAATCACCACCCCCACTAATACTACTCCTGGAGGGTACCGCTGCACTAGTTGCCAGGCAAAGCTACCTGATGTTGATGGGGCAAGTAGGGCAGGGTTTGTGTAGGCAGTACTGACAGCTTCAGATTCTGAAGTGCTAAGTGTCAGTGCTTCAACCTATAGAGGGATGTTGGGCGAATCTGCAGTGGCCAGTCTACCTCTCTGTGCTGCATGTTAGGTTTTGCAAGCAGAAATGCATGACAACAAAACATTTTAAGCCATATAAAATACCCCCCCAAAAAAAAAATTGAGAGAGAAGGGGCAGGGTGAGACAAAAAAGAGAAGGTAGTAGATCCATGGCATATCATGTGAGTATATAATTTCAGAAAATAAACCGTTATTATCCAGCCTATACACCTTTGCCACATCCAGGTATGATGGGAAGGCCTTACTGTGTTGCACTATTAATCAAGTGCACTGCTATGGTGTCCTAAATACAGCTATTTCTTACAGTATTGCCATATTGCATACAATAGTTATAAGTCTTACAGTAAGACCTGATTTATACGTACTCCATGCCTGTTTGAGGTGAGTTAACCTCTCTTGGTGCACCTCACTCTTTGCTGCAATGTCTTCAGTAGCTGTACAAAACAGAAGCCAGAAGAGAATAATAGCATATTGAATAACATTATTGGCTGGGTCCTGTATTTTATGGCATTAATACAGATAGCTCAGTATACTAACCCAACAACCCAACTATGGGATGTCAGCAGTCCTAAACTCATCCTCCCATCAGATAAGGATGTCCTTCTTACGCAGTTTCAGGTCACTGTAGTGGTGACAACGATACTCTCCAGTGTGTGGTATGCCAGTTGCACTGAAGAAAACCTTGGCTAACCTGTTTCAAGCATCAGTCTTATATTGAGACCCATTATAGTCCCCCTGCAGTAGCCAACAGCTGTAGCACTTCACAAGGAGTGCAACAAAAATCCTGGACTCCTTAACACCATTATCTCTCACACCAACCATACCTACAGAAATCAAGCAGCAACTCTAATTATAAATCGGTGCCAAATTACAGTCTTCTGTTTAACAGCTACTGTGCAAACTATGCCAGCTGCATTTGTGCAATGGAAAGCAAAGAGAGATATTGGCAAACAAAGAAGAAGGTATTTTTATCAAACAGCAAAGAAGCTGTGAAACCTGGCATTGAGATTTGCCATATGTGATCAACCTAGTCACACTTTTTCAGATGGCCAAAACGGAGAAGCTTAATGGCTTGGATTGTAATCCGTGGTGTTTTGGAGGTTAAATAAGATAACCTGGCACATAACTTTCTGGAACTACACACTATAAAAAGTTAGTTGACCAATGTGGAAATTGAAGTTATAGAAGAAATAATGCATAAGATCCTGTCAAGGTGATTATTTGCCATTGCTACTGGCAAACTCCCTTTCAACTATGTTCATTACAGATAAACTGCATTCAGTAAAAATGGAGAAATACTTCAGGTAGGCCTGTATGTGTCTGACTGACTTCATGAAGTCTTTTTTAATGCATTCCCATGAAACAGGCAAAATTACTGTTTGTAAATGTATGTCAAATGGATAGAATTTCCTGACCTGATTAATACAGGTTAGTGTATGATAGACACTTCACTACCCATACTGTCCTAAACACAGAGTTGGACTATTTGAGGAGAGAAGATGATTTTAACTTAAGTATTCTATCCATCATAGATATGCAAGTGCATTTTAAATTCATTATTGTAATAATCCTGCTTAAACAATTACACACACATTCAAGTGGGTTTCATAACTACATCATTAATGACATATGCTACTTTCAAAAAATTAATGAAAGCATTAATGAAACATGTATTATAATAAACATGATTATGACAGCCATTTGAATGTACTGTTACCTTCCTAATCTAAGTGTTAGAAATTGCATTCTGACAAACCTTGTAAAAATAAGTGTTACCTGGATTACCCGAGTTCTATCTCTAAAGTCAGTGGACTTGCACCTTGTGCCGAGACGGTTACATAGCAGTTGGATGTTCCCACTCAGTGCTGTCCAGAGTTCTGCTGTTCTCTCATTGCCTCTAAGCCTTTTTGCTCTACAGAAGGCTACCCAAATGACATTTTTCACTCTTTCTTTAAGCATGTAAGCTTGATTGTGTAATGCTCAACAGTGAGCAAGTACACAAGGCAAGAAACGGGGAAAAAAACATATGAAGTTATGATGACAGTGATTCCTACATCAGGAGTAATAATTTCTGCAATCCATTCATGCTGTATGGATTTAAACCCCAGAGAAACTGTGTTAAGGGCCAAAAGCACTGCATTTACAGCTTCTGCCACAGCAACAGCTATACATGTATAAATGTGCACATCACTCACTAGTTAGAAGTACCACATATCTGTACCAAACATGTTTGCGTTAATGAAGATTACAGAAATGAAATTGTTCACTGTTTGTGTCAATGGTGAGTCATGTTTGTGCTCTGCTAAGCAGTGCTGAAATTACACAGGTAAAAGAACATATATAACAATTTATATTCCACACAATAAATCCCAAGCTATATTTTCACCAATGTTCCAAACATTCCATGCAGCATGTGGCTTCAGACCCTGCAACCTATTTCATGTTTCTTTAAAATCATTTCCTTTAACCCGTGTGCTACAATGCTGTAAAGAGTTCTGTAGTACAGCACACCTGTGCCATTGTGAAATGCACTAGTGATGGTAAGACAAATTACATTTCTCACTTTGTACCTTGGGCAGTGGGATCTCGTTCACTGTTTTGTAACACTGCCACTAAAGAGTGCAGTGCACTCTGCCAAAACACTTGCAAATGAAGAATACTAAAAAAGAGGAGGGGGGGATACAATTGTCAGTAGTAACAAATATAGGGTAATACTAATGAATAGGCAAGAATTTGAAGTTTCCTCGATCTGTGTGTGACATAAACTGATCAGATTCTCATTATCGGGAATTGAGTTCTCAACTTAGTGCGATAGCAACACACACAGTTGTGTTTTATATCTCTTTGCCACCAACACAGGACTACAAAATGCTACTTTCTCATTTGCTTGAACATGTCTAGATCAATGTCATATTGACCAATACTTTACACTAATAGCCCACACCATTTTAATGTCAGGTTGACAACACTGTCAGCTATTTCTTCTTTATTTTCTGAACATTTCCTCCTCCTCACACCTTAACTATAAAACTGCAATGCCATGGCCTTTTATTTTATTTATTAATATTTGTTAACCAGGTTAGTCCAGCTGGGCTAGAAACCCATTTTCAGTGGAGACTCGAGGAGAAAAGCTCCAGTTTCACAGTTAACAATGCATAAAAATTCACCGTCCACAATACAGAAATAGTTAAGGTACATCAGATCAGGAGATATATACACAATAGTAGTCATTTTTTTTTTTTAGCTAGGGTATGTACAGCAATAGAACTTTCATTTACATCTTTGTTTCAATGTGTAATATAGCTGATCAGCAGTTCGGACAGATTTTAAGTAGATGATGGACAGTGTGCTCTTAGTACAAGGATGTCAGTCTTGTTAAGGTTGTTTTCATAGTTCTCAGGGTGCTTACACCTTTTATCGTTCATAGGAGGTTACTAGGCTAAGGGTCCTAGAACCCTTACGAGCCTAGCCCTATTAATCCCTACTTGCCCTAATTGGTTAGATGAGTGAAATTTCCAGAGCAACTCTATGATCGATACCGATTACCCCTGTCCGTGAGGGACATGGGCACCACCCCTAGTGTGAATTTGTAGTCATCTATCCATTTGTCTAGATTGCATTTTAATAGGGTCAGAGAGGAGCTCTGTTTCACATGAATTGGATGTTTATTCTAGAGAAGTGGCAATCTCTGGGAGATATACCTGTGTCTCCAACATGTTCTGTTTCTGTCACAGGCTAGCTTAAGATCCCTAGAGTGAGTGACTCTTGTGCCATTTGACTTGTGTATGTGCAGCATTTCCATTTGGGCAGGATCAGAGACTAATCTCTATTCCAGGCACAAGTTGTCTCACAGCAACCTATAAGATGCAGAGTATAGTGACAGCTTTCAGTCTATCCACTTTAGGTCAAGTTTTTGAGGCCCTGTATTTTCTTGATGAAAAACCTCTGGGGTCTCTCCAGCTGCTGCAGGTGTCTGGTTAGATACATGCAAAAGGGAAGATTGCACTCTAGTAAAGGTCTGATGACGACTGAGAACAGTGGAGTTATAATTTTTTATTTTTTTTATTTATTTTACATTTGTTAACCGGGCTAGTCCAACTGGATACATGTCCATTTTCAGTGGAGGCCCGAGGAGAAAAGCTCCGCTAAAATAGTACTAATGCAACAGAAATAATACAATGCAACTAACTAATTATACAATGCAACTAGAGAAATTAAACCAACAGAAAATTATAGAGAAAATAACACAATAGTAATTCACAATGAGCAATATATCATAGAAAAAAAAATTTACAGAATAGTAGCAAAAATCCTTAAACCTAGATGCAATGCCCTTACTTATGAGATGTGCAACACAGAAGGTTTTCCTCACCACTGTGGAAACTTTGTGGTTGAAATTCAGATTACTATCAACCTGTGTGTCCAAATCTTACACCACTTATGTTTGTTTGAATTAGTGGAGGTGCTATCAATATTGTAATTAGCAGGGATTTCCCCTTTGCCAAAGGGGATAATAATGCACTTTTTGTGTTTAGTTTTAGTCTGTGGCTTTGGGACCTATCATTTGTCTACATTAGCCCCTTCTGAAATACATTGACATCATTGGGGGACTCATTTGCAATCATCAGTGAACATGGTAAGCCAAAGGCCATCTACTTTAGCCTGGACTTCTGAGAAATAGATTCCTGGCACAGATCCTTAAGGTACGCCACGGGTGAATGGTCTACTGGTAGAGGTGGAGTTATTGACACTGACAGTATGTTTTCTTTCAGAGAGGCGATTGGCTACCCATGTAGTGATGTAAGGGTTAATATCCATCTGGGAGAGTTTCACAATAATACAATAACACCTGAGTGGGGCATTGTATCAAAAGACTTGGCTAGGTTGAAGAAGGCTGTATGCACTGTATTTCTTTCATCCAGGCCTTTGGTGACTTTCTCAAAGAAGCCTACTAGGTTTAACAAGCATGCTTTACCCTTAATGAAGCCAAATTGGGGGTGGGTCTAGAGTTTGAATGTCGCCGATGTCTCTGTTGATAAAGTCCATGATGATTCTTTCCATGGCCTTGCAGAAGAGGTTGGTTAGACGTATGGGTCTATAGTTCCCAGGGTTGATTGATGGCCTCCCTTTGTGTAAGGGGATTACTGTTGCTGTTCTGCACTCTGCTGGAACAAAGCCATTTCTCAGGCTGTTTTAAAGAGGTCAACCAAGTGGGTCTACTAGGTCCTGTTTTAAATTGCTTAATACACAAGCAGGGATGCTATCTGGTCCCACTGAGGCCGTGTTTTTGGCCTTAGAGAGCAAAGATATGACATAACCTCTGGAGATAATAGGCAGAGAACTAGTGTCAGGTATGCTTCGGTGTATGACTGGTGGGGACAAGGGGTGAAGTTTGCACCAAATCTGTCAGCAATCAGGTTGGTAACTTCCTCCTTTGTAGTAGGAATGGTACCAGTCACTACCAGTTTGGTACATAGCTGGGCATTCCCTTTTAGATTTTGGACATATTTCAAGAAAGCTTTATGATTATCCTTAGCTAGGGATACTACTTTAGTCTCATAATAAACGTGATAAGATCTCTTATTTGCTTGTTCAAGCTACGGATGGAGTTCTTCCTCTGCTGAGTCACTTCCCTTCTTGTTCTTCGACATCAGGTTCTTCCTACTGTTATTTAACTGGTTTATACTTCAGGTCCAGCAGGGTGACTTATTTTTGATTTGGTCAGGTACAGCATAGTCCATACAGTTGCTTAAGTGTTTATACAAAGCATTTATGTAAACCTTTGCATAGGAGTCATTGTTATCTATGATTACGGGGGGTTTGAAACTTTTTATACCACTGCTTAGTAGGCTGTAGTTTCCTTTGGTAAATGTTTTTAGTTGTATTTGTTCCTGTGGGGGTGTCAGATCTAATAGTTATGTTAAACAAGACTGATTTATGGTCTGACCTTACCTGATTTATGGTCTGACCTTATCAAGGAGAGCATCACCCAGGGGAAGTGTAGTGAGTGACTCCCCCATGTTGGTGAGTACTATGTCTAGGACATTTGAGCACCCTTTGGGGGGTGCAGACTATCTGTTCCAGAGAATTTCTGTTGACAAAGTCCAGAAACCTCTGGGCAAGCATGTTTGTACTTGTGTATGCCGCCCATTTGATGGAGGGATAGTTGAAATCACCGGTGACCAAGGTGTTTGTATGGTGAGTGATTCTAGTAAGTCAAGTAAGTGATGTTTTTTTCTTGGTTCATGGTAGGGAACCTATAGCTAGCAATGATGTAGTAAGGTATTTTTCCTATAGTTAATTGGGCATGGTGTAGTTTGAGAGAGTCAGACAGTTTGACCAGTCTTGAAGTGTAGTTGGCTTTAATGAAGATGGATGCACCTCCACATTTGGTTCTTTAACGCTCATTTTGAGGTCTGAACATTTGAAACTCATTGTAGCCTTGCATGGCCAGGGTGCTGTCCTCTGCTTTGAACCATGTTTCAGTGACTGCACAGATGTCAATATCTCCCAAGGTGAGAAATGCTTCCAGGGAGTGCAGTTTCATGTTTAGACTCAGCATTAAGTAGCAGAACCCTGAGTTTATCTCGAGGGTATTTTGTTATGTTGGAAATTTTGTTGTTTTGACATTGCTGAAAAAAGGCACTATGGGGAAGGCAAGCACCTTTGCCAGTATCCAAAAGCCTAGAGAAGTCAGGTGCAGACCACCTTTGGCAAAGCAGTATGACCTGTCGACCATGTCTTCCCAGGCAAACACTGGATCCCCCAGGACTCACACCAGAAGCTATGGCAGTTGCTGAAGTTGATAATTTTTTTGTTTATATTGTGGCATCATCCTGGGTGAAGGTAGAATGCTGCTTAGGGCTAGGGTTATTCCTGCTTGGGACACACAATATAAGAGTTCAGTCACATCTCTCCATATAGTCCAGATAGGTACATCTCAAGTCATTAACCCCAACATGGGCTATGACAGAGTCATAATAGTATTTCAGTGACTTGAGTGCATGCATGATTTGAAGGATCCTCGCTCCTAACAGGCAACTAACCATGACTCTCTCCTTGTCCATCCTGGTGAGGGGGACATCTGTGTGCCTCATTATGGAGTCGCTTATTTTGAGGTGTTTTGCCTTAGACGCTTATTTGCTGAGACACTGGCATGTGTGATGTCTGTAGTGGTTTCTGTTGGTAATGTAGTGTATCCAAGTGGTTTACATTTGGGAGGTCTCTGATCTTTTGGTAGGAATCTAGTGAGTACCTCTGCATATGTGGATTTATGTGTCATGTCCTTATTTTATGTGAAAAGTGAAGTGTGTGTGCTCATAATCTGTTTGATGTCTGGTTTGTTACTTGAGGGAATTGATTCCAATTTCATAGGGTAATTACATATCTCACATAGGGTATTTGTTTGTTTTAGGAGTAAGTGGTTGTCAGTATACATGAGACAATTACTATATTGCCTCAGGATGCTCGTGTAGATCAGGCTGGCCAGAGAGATGATGGGAACCTGCCGTCCATTATAGCATTTTTTTTTACCATAAATACTGTTAGGGAAGGGAGTGGGCTATTTAGATTGTCTTTTGCGCTAGGACTAACAAAGGGGCTTATTCTTTTGAAGGCTAGGGATGATACATCTGGCAATGCTGCTCAGTGTGCAAGTGAGTTGCCCATAGTGCAGTAGGAAAGCTTGGGAGGGTTCCACTGACAGATGTCTAGGAAAAATTATGCTTCAAGGCATTTGGTCTGTACAGTGCACCGCTAACCCCCATTGCTAGGCAAGTGCCCACTGAGTGGTGCACAGCTACAGTTATCCCACTCCACGAGGAGGGGATCCACCTTGGATCCCAGGAACTACCATCCCATCAGTTTGACGAGACTGATCTGCAAGGGCATGGAACGCATTATCATGGAACTTATAAACAAAGGCATTGGCAACCTTCAAACACTGGACCCCACCCAGTTTGGTTCGTGAAGGTCCGATCTTGTCTCCTGAACCTGATTGACTTCTTTGAATCAATCTCCAGAGCTGTGGATGAGGATAAGGAGGTCCACACAGCCTATCTGGACCTTGCCAAGGCCTTTGACACCATCTCCCATTCTGGAACCATAGATAAACTTACTAAGCTGAGCATAAATCCCTATGTCACTCGATGAGTTGCCAACTGGCTTACAGACAGAACCCAGACTGTAAAAGTAGCTGACTCCAAATCCAACTCCAGACAAGTGGAGTGCCTCAGGGTTCAGTCCTGGGACCGCTCTTGTTTGGCATCTACTTCTCTGAAGTACAGACCAACACTAAGGGACTCTGGCTAACAAAGTTTGCAGATGACTACAAACTGGGGGCCATTATTGAATCCCTAAATGATGTGGATATTCTAAAAAAGGGCCTTACAGAAACAGATGTTTGGTGCCAGAGCCTTGGGTTCAAGCTTAATGCCAAGAAATGTATAGTTATCCCCTTTGGGAAAAAACATGTACCTATGAATTACCACATAGGTGGCAGTACACTAAACACCGAAAATGTGATGAGAGACTTGGGGACACAGGTGCACCACAACAGTCAGGAAATCCTTCTATGTGGCACACCTCATCACTAAGGGCTTTTCATCCAGAAAAAAGGAGGTCATTGTCCCACTGTACTCATCCCTCATTAGACCCATTATAGAGTACAATGCCCCATTTGGTATGTACCTCACAAGACATCTGCAACAGCTGGAAAGGCAGCAGAAATAACTCACCAAAAGAATCACAGGCTTAAAGCAAATGCCCTGTGCTGACTGTCTAAAAATACTCCAGCTATACTCTGTGGCATATCGTCTACTCAGAGGCGATCCCTGCTTAACATACAAGGCCATGTCAAACCCTGAGCTATTGGACATGCTCCACTTAAAGAAATCCCAATCCCTCAGAGCCACACTCTCCAGGGATCTAAACCTTGTCATCACAATGAACAAAACATGCTGGAGGGATAGGTTCCTGACCCAGAGACTCTCCATACTCTGGAATAGACTGCCCATACATGTCAAGCAGAGTGCCTCCTTGGCCCTCTTCAAAAGGAACCTTGATAATTGGATGGGAGATAGGAAATTCACCCTGGGGATCATGTCAGTTGCCCTGCTTGACAGGGGTCCAGGGAAGTTAGTATTGTGGGAAGAAATATCCAGGGAATTGTTATGGCTAAGCTTGTATAGGTCCTAGGGCTGATAGCCTAGTACCAACCTATGAACCTATGATGCAATCACAAACAGCAAAAAGAAATAATGCAGTGGTTTAATAAAATATAGTTCAAAAAGTGCAGTAAAACCAATGAAAAAAACATGTGAAATGTGCAGTCTAGATACTTTAAGCATTTATCTCTCAGACAAAAAAAAACACCAGGTCAAGCAGATTTCTTCAATTAGAAAACAAAATGAAGCAGTTGCCCTGCTTGACAGGGGTCCAGGGAAGTTAGTATTGTGGGAAGAAATATCCAGGGAATTGCCAACTCCATAGGGAAAACCTGGAATTCACTTCCAAACAACTTAAGACGTATAACCTCGCTTAACTTATTTAAAATTAACCTCAGCAAATTCCTGAAATCTCACTGGTTATGTCCTTGCCCTAAACCAGACTAAACCCAACCAACAACTACCTCACTAGTCTCATCACCTCCCGGAGACTAGTACCTCTTCCTCTAGGCTTCCCCTCTTCAACCTACCTCCTCCTCATATGAATGGTAACTTAGTCACACGTGTTGTCTGCTGTCCTCATTTATACCTATGTTAATAGTATAATTTTTTTCTCTGTATGTTAAATTACTCTTATCTTATTATGTTGGAGCTTTTCTCCCCGGGCCTCTACTGAAAAGGGACATGTATCCAGCTAGACCAGCCCGGTCAACAAATGTAAAATAAAATAAATAAAAATAAAATAAATAAAACAGAAATCAGCTCTATCAGTCACAGACAAAAAAATATAGGTTTACTTTCCTCGCCCAGCAAATAATCACCAGCAGTTCTTTAGTTTATGCAGACTTGAAATATTTTCAGCAAAGACAAAAGCCCAGAAGTTCACTGTGTATTTAAGTATCACCCAAGAGACAATTAACCAGTAAAAATGTGTGAAATCTGCAGCCTATATAATTTAAGTATCTATCTCTCACACAGAACAAGAACATTAGGCCAAGCAGATTTCTTAATACAGAAAACAAAATGGAGCAGGTAAAACAGAAATCAGCAGTATCAGTCACAGACAAATTATACAGGTTTACTTTCCTTTCCCAGTAGGGAATCACCAGCAGTGCTGCAGTTTATGCAAGCTTGAAATCTTTTCAAAGAGCCTGCTATTTTAATATGCATGATACAAACACTTCAGAGGGAATGGTCATTTCAGTATTATTTGATGTTGTTGTCAGAGCAATCAGAAACAGGTACAAGCCATCAGCAGCTAGCAATTGTTATTGCTCCTCCCTGCAGTCCTAGGACATGTGCATTTAGTCATCTAGCTACCTACACCATGTTTACATCCCCTTCACCAAGTGTTTTTTGGAGGGGTTTCTGGAATGTTAATGATTTCCTACCTTATTTACATCTTCACAGTGCTCAGAGGACTGAATCTACACTACAGAAAGGTAATGGTGTAGTTATGGAGGTGAAAGGAGATGAGACTGATTGGATATAGAACATTACTGCTAGTTACTTGGAGGAGATTGCTCAACAAATTACTGTACTTTTTCATAAGTTAGGTTTGTCCTCTATACAATCTGCTTACATGTTCATATTTTGAACTATTTTAATATGCAATGGAAAAAGAATTTTGCGATGTATGCAGTTTTAAAATTTCACTGCTGCTACATTGTACATATCACAGTTCTTGCTGTGATATCCATGTTAGTATGATTACTTCACAGAACTTTGTCATTTGCTATTGCGTGACTGCCTCAACTGTGTGGGTGACTCGGTGGACAGGATGAGTGACACAATGGATCAGGCAGTGTCTGTAATTGCACTCCTGATAGGGGAGGGCCAGCATCCACTTGTCTTTGGTGTCACCCTTGCCCTATTGCACCCTCCCTGTGAAAATGATGATGATGACTGTACCATGTGCTATGTTTATTTAGGTTTGACTTTTATAGTTGCATATATGTCTGATGCACTGAGTGGACAAGTATGAGACTGACAGTATGTATGTAGTTCATCTTCTTACACTTTTATTTATTTTATTATTTATCTATTTTTTTTTTTTTTACATTTGTTAACTGGGAAAGTCCGACTGAGCTACAGTCCTTTTTCAGCAGAGTCCCAGGAGAAATGCTCCACAATAGTACATAGTAATTTTACAATAATAAACAATCAATTTGAACAAAAAAATGCAACACTAAAAAGAGAATGTATAGAAAACACTTATTCCCAAACAATAATGCTGTTAATTAACAATGTACAGAATTTGCTAAAAACAGGTATATAAACTTTACAAGAAACTACATTATAAATATCAAGAATGAGAAAAAAGAAAACAGAGATAAGAAATACAGAATTTGAAAAGTTTCAGAGAGAAGGTGTAAGCTAATATAGATATGTGTAGTAGCAATAGAATGAGAAAAAATATTGGAGCTGGAGAGCTGTTATAGAAGCCAGAAGTAGAACAATTTAGAGGAAGTGAGGAGAAGAAAAGAAATGAGATTGTATTTGGAAAGGTAAGGGAGAGTGAGATTTAAGAAAGTTAGGCAAAGAAAGTTCAAGTAATGATTTTACAGTGACTTTTCCAATTGTTAAATATTATTTGAGAGCTTTTTTTTAAATTTGTGTGCATGTGTTATTATTCTGATGGTCAAGGGAAGTTTATTCCATGATGGGGAAGGAGTATAGCAATAAAGATTTAGGCCGATTGAACTTTTAGGTTTATATATATCCTCCCTGTGGTCAAGTGGGTTTCCTCTGGGTGTTCTGGATTCCTCCCATATTCCAAAGACATGCATCAGGTTGATTGGGCACTCTAAATTGGCCCTAGGAGTGAGTGTGTGTGAGTGAGTGGTACAGATGAACTACTATGGCAGGGCTAGACACCTGGCAGTGTCAACCTTGGCTCAAGATGATTGCCACTGTTGAAGTGACACCCCAACCCTATGTGAAAAAATGGGGAAAAAAGGGGTTGAGGATGGATAGATGGATATATCAAGTTGCTGATTAGTTCATATACTACAGGTTCCACACTTACCATGACATTACTGCAGTTAGGAGTCATGTGCTGTGGGGCTGTCTATGTCTAATGCTATCTGTACACAGACATTTCACTTGTATGTAACATTTGTGAGCATCAGCTGGCATCACTTTTAATATGTGTATGTTTATTGCTATTTTTCTGAAGTTTCACACATGGTATGTATTTTTTGTCATGCATATTTTTAGTTGGTAACAGCTCTATTTGGTCACTTTTTTCTGGACTTGCATTTCAAGAGCATTTTTGTTTGTTTTTTTCCTTTACTCTATTTGCCCTGCATATGAGTGCTTTTGTTACACCAGTATAGAATTGTATTTATAGCATATTGTGACTTTAAATAACAGGTAAACTGCTGCTTTATTCACTAATTTGAATGTTGTCACCTGTTATGTGTACTTTTAGATCAGTAACTTGTTTGACAATTAGAGTAGAACATATTGTAACCTCCAAGAGATACAACTGACTGTGTATCTGCAGAACATCACTGTTATTTCTGACTGTTAGTTGGAGAATTCTAAATTGCGTGTAGCATCTTAGTAGTTACTTATTTCTGTAGCCTATCAGTGTTATTCCTGACTTTTAGTGGAGAAGCTAAATTGTGTGTAGCATCTTAGTAGTTACTATTTTCTCTTCATAACCTTATAATAATACATAATAGTGTAGTGTAGTGTATGTTGTAATAGCTTGGTATCAACTGCAGTTATCTTTTTTTTTTTGTTTTGTTTTTGTTTTTCTCCACTATCCTTGCATTTTGTGTTGCTCATAGAATTGTGCTGTTTCTTACAAGGTATGCTGCTCCTCCCCTGCATTCTCTATCTTAGTTACTTGGTAATCAGAGTGTTTTAAAACTTCAGGCCTAATATTTACCTCCTTTTCCTCAGCAAAAGTTTCATCCTGTGTCTTGGCCAACCTCCAATCAACACAAGGCTATCTCGTTGGCCTGCACTGTAAAACCCTGCGTCAGTGGAACACTAATGTGCTTTCAGCTACAATAGAGTATGTTAGAGTTGTATTTAATCTGTCCTGAAGACTCTTTCTCCTTTCACTGTACGCGTGCACACCACTGGTCACCTCCCCCATTTTTCTCTTCCTATTGTACTCCTAGGTCAATTACTTAAAACTACTTTCTCTTGGAAAAAATGTACCTATGTACCCACACCCCATACTTAAATTGTTTTTCATGTAGAAGCGGTGGTTCTTTTCACCACACTGTACTAGATTCGTAGCATAAAATTTGTAGTTATTAGGAAGATACTGCACTACACTGACTTGGAATTGACTTAGCTCGATTTTCCTGTTTTCTTTTTAGCAACTAGCCTAGTCCAGTTTTTCTGACTCACAACCTTGTATTACTTTGTGTCTACCCCCCTCACCTTGAACCTGCATAACTCCCTCCCACTCCTGCTTAATTACAGATGAATCAAAAAACCTTATGTAGAAAGGCACCATCTTTTGACTTAGCTTTTCTGTCTTGCTTATTAAGAATCCCCACTAGTGTGTTCGATGTAAATACTACCTGGTATTGTTTTTGTTTGTGATTCTTATTGCTGTTTTTGTAAAGTTCATCATAAGGGGATCCTGCAGTGCTTCTGTAACCACTCTGCCTCCCCAAGAACTAACTTTAAATGTGTATGTACCCTATTGTAAAATAAAAATATATTCTGTATATTCACTGTTGTATATTAACCCTGCATGCATTCACTCGCAGTCTACCATGGATTTTCTCCCTTTAGTCGCCTAGGCTCTTTCACCACCTCTGAGTGCGTGTAGCTTACCATTGTACTTACTCAGTTAAGCCACCAGGTGGCAGTGTTCAGCCACTACCTATCTTTTAATACAAGCCAAAGGTACTGTAACTGTTCTATTAATTTATCACTGCCCTATTTTTGCCCTATTAATATTTACTATATTCTACTAAACTGCTACTGCCCTGTTTTCAGGTACTATCCCATGTCAACCCTCTGCATCCTTCTGATTTCACAAACAGTGCCTTATGCAAGTGCCTCCTTACTCTGAGCTAGTTCTCAGCTTCACTGATAACTTTTCGCTGGCTTTCTTCTTTCTCCTTGGCTCTACCAGCTCTGTTCACCCTACGGGCTCACTCCGCTCCCCTACCCTGCCCCCAACTTCCACCCACCCCACTACTCCTACTTTTATTTCAACTACTCCCCACACACTCAAGGCAACCATCCAATCAAAGCCTTCCCCTCCTTACCCCCCCCTCCTTTCACCCACAGGAATTAAATACAGCACTAATTAAATACATCACTCTTTCACTACCCCCCTCTCACCCCACAGCTCTACTCCCCAACTACAAATCCTCCCATATTAAACTACCATTTTCTAACCATGCTTTCCTTACTGTTCCTAACACTCTGAACCCCCATCTCCCTCCTACTACTCCTAACAACCTTATACCATGCCAGCTCCTATATCTCCAGTCAGCTTCCACTCTCTACTCCTTTCCATATTCCCACACAATACCATCTCCTCCCTCACACAAATAATCATTTCTTTTCCATGTCCTCCTCTCTGTTTCAGCTCAACCCTCTGCATCTTTTTAATCCTAAAATTATTTCCACTACTGCTAAGACACTTACTCTTAAAGAAATACTAGAGTATCCAGAATACCCTAAATCCAAACCAAAACACACTAAAATAACTTCCTTCGATAACCTCATCTTAGCTCGAGAGATTCACCCCAACCCCGGACCTAACCCACCCACAAATAACAATTACCCTCCCCCTTCCTCTAACCTTTTCATCCCCTACAATACTCTTAAATTTTTCACACTCAATGCCCAGAGTCTCAATAACAAAGTACATCAGTTTCAAGCATGGCTAAGTCATAACAAACCTGACATTGTAGCCATCTCTGAAACTTGGATCAAACCCCACATCTCTGACTCTGAAATCCTACCCTCTGGATTTCACACTCTTAGATGTGACTGCCCAAAGAAAAAAGGTGGAGGCATTCCATTAATCTAGTCCAATCTACTTACCTTAATTATCCTACCAAACCCCATTCCTAAATTTGCCAGTGCAGAACTAAAAGTCAGTCTATTAAAAATGAATAATCACAAAAGCCTCTGTATCATCGCCCTTTATATCCCACCCGGAAATAACATCTCAACCCTTGAAGACATATTCCAATGGGCCTCAGCTGAATTTAACCTTGAAACTTACATACTGCATGATGTAAGCATCGACTGAAATAAAATCAACAGTCCCGTACCCTCACTGTCCATTAACCTCTTTAACTTTACTCAAGTAACCTACTCCATCACCAGACCTAATAAAAGAAATCCCCATGGATCCACTCTTGACTGGATCTTAATCCATCCAAATAAAATTACCAACTCTGGCACCATCCCTGAATGTATTAGTGACCACCTCTTAGCTTTCATTTTCCATGCAACCACCTCCCATCCACACTAAGATCAACATAGTCAGACCCGCAACCTTAGTAAATTTGATCCCAAAACCTTCTCTAACTATCTCAAACAAATGAATTGGAACATTCTAAAAATCCTTCCATTCGATAAAGCCATAGACCACTTTAATTCTACTTTCCTAGATGCTCCAAATTCCCTAGCTCCACCAAAGAAAAAAAGAATAAACACTATAACTGCCCCATGGCTAACCAAAGAAACAAAGCAAATTATGCATCAAAGAGACAAATCCTGGAAGCGTTACCAACAGAATAAACTTCTTAAAACCCTTCTCCAATATACACAGCTCCATAACTTTGCAAAAAAACAAATCTTCAAAGACAAAAAAATCCTACTACACTAAGCTCCAATCCAGCCATCCCCAAAATCCTAGGCTGTTTTGGAACTCCATAAACTCACTCCTCAACCCAGGCTCCAAACATAGCCCCTGTCTGTACCCAAGTAAATCTGACCTCAAATTAGCATCATTATTCAACTCTTTCTTTACAGAGTCAATATCCAACCTAACGGAAACTTTTCCCAACAATGACCCATCTGTCCTACATTCCACCTCATCTAAGTCCCCAAATAATTTCCCCCTATGTTTGAGCTTAAACCTGTCTCCTCTAACTACATAAAAAGACTTCTTATCCAAACTTAAACCCTGCTCCAATGCACCTGACAACATCCCCTCTTCCTTTCTCAAGTCTGATGCCAGTGGTATAGCTTTCCCATTTAGTATCCTAATTAATAGATCTATAAAGGAATCCTATGTCCCTAAACTCTGGCATTCTGCCTTTATTTTTCCTCTCCACAAGGGAGGCAAAAACACTAACATTTCAAACTTCTGCCCTATAGCTCTTCTCTCTCCAATCTCCAAAATCATAGAAAAATGCATCCACCTCCAACATGCCTTTTCTGACTAAAAACCAACTTCTTACCCCTACCCAACATGGCTTCTGACCAAAACATAGCACCATAACAGCTCTACTCTCATTGTTAGAAACTGTCAGTCAAGCCCGAGATTCTTGGAACTTAGTATCCACAGTGCTCCTAGTTCTCTCTAAAGCATTTGATATTATTTTCCATAAGCACCTTCTAAGTCACCTCTCAGACCTAAATTTCTCCCAAAACACTCCTTCCTGGTTCTCAAGCTATCTGTCAGAAAGACCTCAGGCTGTGAAATGGAAAAAAGGCACATCACCTTTCTTACCCACCCCTACCGGAACAGGGGTCCATCCTTGGACCAATGCTGTTTAATATCTTTATCAATAACTTTCACTCTGCTATTCCTAATGCCAAAGTCATCCAATATGCAGATGACTCTACACTTGTCTGCTCTGCCTCTAACCTCCCTGAACTCCTATCTAAAACTCAGACTGGCTTCTCAACTACTGAGATCTGGATACACCAAAATCACCTTTCTCTCAATGCTAACAAATCTAAAATACTACTATTCACACCCTCAAAATCTTTCTCTCTTCATAGAAATTCCTTCCATGTCCTTAGCCAAAGCAACTCTCTGATCAAAGTTGTTCCCTTTGCCAAACTACTTGATGTAACTATAGATGAACACCTCAAGTTCGACATCCATATTCAGCAAAATATAAAGAAAACCCACCAAAAACTAGGTATGCTATACAGGAACAACCATTTCCTCTCTACTTCTACCAGGCAGACTCTGGCCTCCTCTTATCTCCTTCCCTCATTTCTGTACAGTGCCCTGCTACTAACTAACCTATCCTCTTCCATCACTTCCAAACTTGAAAGCTGTTATAACAAAATTTCTAAATTTGCCACCAAAACCAAACATTCCACTTGTCACTGTGTTACCCTCCAATCCCTCAACTGGTTAGAATTCACAAATTACTTGGACTTCCTCCAGCTCACTACAGCACATAGACTAATATTTAATCCAACCAAATGCCCCGCTCTAACTAACATTCTTCCCCCATACACCCCAAATATAACTCTCAGATCTGAACACTAAAACTTAGTTACTGTCCACAAACCTAAACGTCCTGCTGGACAACTTCACTCCTTCTCCTTAGGTAAGAAATGGAACTCTCTCCCATCCACATTAAGGACAATGTCAAACACAAACAACTTCAAAACTCAGCTTTTCACCTACCTCTCCTCCAAATGGAAATGAAACTGCATTCTCCCTACCTAGAACTCTTTAACAAAAGCCCCTGGGAGGGTATCCTCCTGAGTTCCTAAGCACCTTATAGCTGGCTGTAACCTTCTATAGCTAATTCCCATACGATCTCTAACACTCTGTAAATATTGTAAATAGCTTTTGACTTTTGACTTTAACTGTGTGAATTTATTAAAATGTATCTGCACGATATTTTTCCACTATGGGCAATATTGCTCATGCTTTATATTATTTGATATGTATTTGTACTTGTACTTTTATTTTTATTGGTCTGCTATCTTTACTGTAATCTGTTTCATGGAGTTTTTCTCCCCAGGCTTCCACTGAAAACGGGCTTTCCGGGCCCAGTGGACTTCTCCGGTAATCAAACTGGAAATAAATAAATAAATAATTTACTTAGGTTGTTATATGTATTTCTTTGCTGGTAAGTATGTGTACAATTATTTCCCTCTTAGTTGCTGGGTATGTGCACTGACCTTTGAGTCTTAAGCAATGTGTGTGTGCATGTCTTTTGCCTCTTACCCAGGGCAAGAGCATATTGTACACAGCTATATCTGCTAGATAGCTCTGTGACTGCATGCTCTCCCTCAGATTCCTCAGCTGTATGTGCGGGAGGTGCTGGCTCTGCCTCTGGTTCAGGAATGTTTGTTCCTGGCCCTTCTTGTAGCTGTTTCCTGAAGATGATGTTCAACATGGTATATACTGTGAGAATTTCTGCACAGATGTCATACTGCAAGGCACTTCCTGTTGTGCCTAGATAGTGGAACCATGACTTCAGAGTGCCAAACACATGCTCTGTGATGTTTCTAATTTGAGCATGGGCATCATTGTAGCCTTCTTCTGTGGGTGTGTCTACAGTTCTGTTGGATGCCATGAGCCATGGTTTCAGTACATAAACTGCATCACCCAGTAGATGGCCTTGCAGAACATCACCCTTTGCAAACCTTGTATAAAGTCATGAAGTGTGCCATATATGTGAGCAATGATAGCTGCCTGGGTTGCCTGCACAGATATTGAGGATGATTCTTTGGCCATTGCAGGCAACCTGGCCATAAACAAAGTAGAACCCCTTCCTGTTGATTAATGTCCTTCCCTGTTCACCAGGTGAGGCTTTTATTTCTATGTGAGTGCAGTTTGTGATCCCTAATACTTCAGGGAAGTCTACTATAGCATAGAATTCCTGCATTATTCTTGCTCTCTCCTCTGTTTTGCATGGAAAATAGATGTACTCTCTTGCATGTTGTAGTGTAGCATTTAGATATTGGTGAAATATTCTGGAAGCTGAAGCCTGTGACACCTCTTTATATCACCTGTGAGTTTCTGGAATGTAACAGTAGATATCATCCTTAATGTTACACATGCCTTACTTTCCAGTGGTGTGGGTTCTCCTAGATTTCTGCTGGAGCTGAGGTGAGGGAAGCAGAGGTTGCAGAGTTCCAGTAGTGTTTCCTTATCAACCCTGTATCACTCGAATATTTCAATATCATGCAGTGCATGATATGTTAAACAGGGTCTGAACACCTTTCTTCTCCTTGGATGAGGTCTGTCAGCAGCAGCATAGATCTGAGCCTGTTGCCCATACACATACAAGAGAGCAGCAGCAGCTCCTAACATTGCTTTTTTTTCTAAGTGTGATGGTTGCTATATTGCAATAGGTTTTAGAGTTCATGGCAAAGTGCTACACCACCTCTACACAGTTACTTTATAGCTTCCTAAAAAGCTCTAGCATGTTGGATTGGCTCATTACCATGTGATTCAGCTTATTATGCTATCATTACCATAATCTGCTATTTACCATTGTTTGGCAGCTTTACATGACATCACCCTTATGCATAAGGACCAAGATGGAATGTATCCAGCAAATAAAGACATTTTCTAACACACATACACACTTTCACACCAACTTACTTAGCCAGTTCATTCCTGAATTTCTCAAAGTCATTAATGCCTTATCACAGGGAGTTCTGGAGGGCTACTACCCCAGAATGCCTCAGTAGCATGTAGCTCTGCTGAGGAGACAGCCTATATCACTGAGATTATAGCGTCTGCACAGATTCACAGCAGTTAGCCTCACTCTGAATTGGAAAGATTATCGCCAGCAGGAAAATGGCCAAGTTAGGGTTTACTGCTAGAGGAAGCTCCTTCTGAATGCCAGGGTAAGTTTGCTTAGTAGTCAGATGTTTTGATTGTTGGATAGTGAGGCAAAGATAGAAGTCTGATGTTGATGGGATATTCCAAGGTGAAGAATATAAGTAAATTATTTCTGATATAGAATCTTTGAAGTAGTTAGAGAATTTTTCTGCAGTTGTAATGACCTCTATTTGATGAAATGGGGTGGAGTTGGCACATTCACCAAGCTGGAGAAGTTAGACGGCTGGTTTTGAAAAAAGTTTGAATTATGCATTTGTTTTATTTGTTGATTTGTTGATTCATATTGTGCTAGTATGTTTGACATTTTTTAATAGCATTGTGAGTTGTAAGAAACTGAAAGGTAGCCTCTGTTAATCTTTATTTCAGGAGTAAACCACAGTAATGTAGAGAACCATGTGTTTCTTTGCAAGTAGTATAAATTTGGTTGGTTTAAAATGGAAATATAAATTTAGAGGATCATTATTAATTTAGTATGCAGAACCGTTTTATGAATTCATATGTCTTTAAGTTAGGGAGGGATTTGTTCCTGAAGAAAACAATTTTGTTTTTCATTCATTATTTAAAAGAGACTATGTTCAGTTTAATAACAAACAGTGTAATCAAGCAGACAATCTAGCATAGGCCGGACAATGTAATCACAGACGCTCTAGCATAGGCCATGAAGTTACCATATAAGACCCAGAGAGTTTATAAACATAGATACTCAAAGTTAGTATGTAGGTAATAGATATGTTCCTCCTCCTCCCCCTTGCTTCCAGAAGTGCATTTAATTTATTTTTTACTGGTCAAAAACAAGTGCCACAGAGTTAATATTCAGAAAGTGCACTTCCCCTACGATGACTCACCAATAAACAAAGTCTAATTAATGGTCTTTGACGTCACAGTAGATCACGCAGAGCTTAGAAATGAAATGATCCTTTTAGTTTTTTTTCTTTTCATTGCAGAAGTAGAGTTTATCCATAATAACTTATAAGGAAGAAAACTTGTCTGAACAGCTTATGTTTTATGATCACATTCAGATCTGCGCCAACTACTACTTCCACTCTGAACATTTTGAGTAAAAATTTGGACCTGAATTGTTTTCCCTTTTAAATAAACATTGTTAAGTGTCTAGAATAAGTGCCAAGAGAATGATTGTTTATTTTTACTGGAAAAAAGAAGTGTTTTAGAAGAGACAGGAAGATCTGTAACAGGTACTCTACCTTCCCTCTTTCCTATTCCTCAGTAGAAAATATCATGACTATGTAGCTTCAGGGAGGGAGATGGGAGTGGTGCAAAACTTGAGTGACAGCGCAGGGCTTAAAATCCAACTTTAATTGTTTATTAATGTAAAGTGAATTATTATTTCTTGCAAATTGCTATTAAGGTAGTTATGATAAATAGAAATCTATCCAAGTGTCTAATTATATGCAAAAGGAATAAAGCATACAGTCCCTATGAGGGTTGAACCCATAACCTTCATCACTTATTTTGGCCAAAGTTCATCATTTATAGGCTGAGTTACTGCAGGTATAAGATTGTCAGAGTAGCTTAATTTGGACTGTCACAACAGGAACCTCTTTATCCTTATGATAGTCGTATATATAGATTCATAGGTTCAAAGGTGTGTACTAGGCTAATAGCCCTGGAGCCTTTACAAGCCTAGCCCATAGAAGTGCCCTGGCATCATGCTGTCCAATGTTAGTTCCCAGTGCCTCTATCAAGTAGAGCTACTGGAGTGCTCTCCAGGGTGAACTTTCTACTTCCCATCCACTCATCAAGATTTCTCTTGAAGAGGGCCAGTAAGGTTCTCTGCTTGACATGTATGGGAAGTCTATTCCAGAGCATGGGCAGTCTCTGGGTTATGAACCTGTCCCTCCAGCATGTTCTGTTGATTGTGCTAATGAGGTCAAGGTCTCTGGAGCATGTGATGCAGAGGGATTGGGATTTCTTTAGATGTAGCATTTCTAACAGAGCTGGGTCAGACATGGCTTTGGTAAGTCAAGCAGAGATCACCTCTTAGTAGACAATACGAGACAGAAAATAGCTGGAGTTTTTTAGGTCTGTCCATGTAGGACATATGTTTAAAGCCTAGGATTCTCTTTGTGAGGTACTTTTATGGCCTTTTCAGTTGTTGCATGTGTCTAGTGAGGTACATGCCAAATGGGGCATTATACTTGATGATTGGCCTAATGAGGGAAGAGTAGAGAGAGATGATGACCTCCTTTCTTCCTGGATGCAAAACTCTTGGTAATGAGATGTGCCACATTGAAGGACTTTCTGACCACGGTGGCAGTGTAGTGGTTGAAGGAGTGGTTGCTGTCAACCTGTGTCCCCAGATCTCTTATAACACCTTTGGTGTTCAGTAGGCTGCAATCAATGTGGTAATTAGAGGGAACTGAATTTTTCCCAAAGGGGATGATGGCGCATTTTTTGGCATTAAGCTTAAGGCCATGGTTTCGACATGAACCTGTTTTATACTCCACCACTTAATTACAATATTAAAAGTTGCTGTCCTATGTAGTTCCTTCCCTCACTGCCATTTTTTTTTAATTTCTAAGCACTAATCACACAATCTATTATCTATGTAATGAACCAACTAACCCTATTTAAATGCTCAATGTTCAACACTTACTAATGCATATGTAACTTTTATACTGTAATAGTAGCCTCTGTTTTTATATGAATGTAATCTAATTAACAAATGTATGTGTAATATTAATTAAATATTTCATAATGTCTATTCATGCATATTACTGAATGTCTGTTTAAAATGGTTGTAATATGTTGGAGCTTTTCTCCCCATGCATCCCCTGAAAAAGGGTTTTTGAATAAACCCATTCAGATAAACATAATAAACAAAAGTGAAACAAGTAAAGCACTGATCTAGGTGAATCATTTTCAGACTTTGGGGTTTGTAACCAAGAAACAAAAGTTCCAATGTCAAGTAAAAAGTAAAGCACACAATTCCCTGTTACCATGGGTCCCCTGACATAGTTCAGGCCTCCATCGTGCTTATAACCGGTAAATACCCATGGTAATTAGTCAGTGTAAGCAAATCACATAAAGGGTCAGTTTTTATACTATCAAATGGCTAGTCCTGATACCCCAGCATACCTATCAACTGCCCAGATTTTCAGAGAATGTCCATATATTTGCCTCATACTTTTGGCATGTTCCTCATAAAATTTGTGGTTTTCTAGCAAATCACTGATAGCTTGAGTTTCAGACTTCATATCCTTCAGAAAATGCATGCCAATGCAAAACCTATTATTACAACAACTTTCTAGGTTTATAAGCAATATTTAAAATTTGTCCCAAATTTTTGTCCTTTGCCCCCCCCCCCCCCTTTAGTTTTGGCTTTGTCCAGATTTCTTGCACTAAAAGGTATGTGTCCTAGTTGATTTTTTTCCCAAGTCTTTGCTCTGCCCATGACGCATTTAACTGTGGGTGTGCTCTGTGGGCATACCCCTCATGTTTTTGGGAGGTGGCAGGAACCCAATACACATGAGAAGAATATGCAAACTCCACATTGACTGGTATTCAGGATTGAACCCTGTATTTTGTGGTTGGGAAGCTAAGACCTGGCAAAATGTTATAATGTTTTTCTTATTTCAAAAGTGAGAGAGTTCTGAAATATAGTGTGTTCATTCTGTTTGTGATACATTGCACTATCAGCATGGACGCCTCTGAAGTGTGACTAAACTGAATGCATATCATATTGCATAAGGTCTATATGTCTAATATTTTATTGTTTGTACATATACAGAAGCATATTGAAGGTGGGGCAAAGTGGACAGTTGACCCAGGTGCTAGGTATTAGGGGGAGCAATTGTCAGATGCTGATTGGTCAGTATTGTAGTACCTGCATTAGTTTCCATACTGGCATTCAGAAATGCCAGTACAGAAATTAATTCTGCTAGTGCTTTTGCAGCCTGTCAAAACTGAAGCAGCATTATAAGTTGTAGCAAGCTGTACACCTTTGTTTTTCTCTTCAGCTTGGATTTGTTGAGTAGTCTATGGCTCTGATATTGCATAAGACGTATACATAATTAGCAGAAAAAAAGCCATGTAAAGAATTATCATGGAGATGATCAACAGAGATATAGTAAACCTCCAGACACTTGACTCAACCCAGTTTGGTTTCATCAAGGACAGAACATGCCTACTCAGCCTGGTGGGCTTCTTTGAGAGGGTCACCAAAACAATGGATGAGGGCAAAATCATTCACACTGCCTACCTTGACCTGGCCAAGACATTTGACAAAATACCGCACTTGGGCATTGTTGACAAACTCAAGAGGTTAGGTACAAACCCTTGTGTCACCCAGCAGATAGCCAACTGGCTTACAGACAGCACTATTTATTTATTTATTTATTTCCAGTTTGATAACCGGGGAGGTCCACTGGGCTCAAGGAGCCCGTTTTCAGTGGAGGCCCGGGGAGAAAAGCTCCATATTACATACAGGAAAATCAAACTTATGATTATTTAAAACAAATGTAGAATTATATACTGAGATATAGCAAAATACAATTGAAAAAAAAATGAATACTCTTCATGACATATATGTAGTTGCTTAGAGAGCCATTTGCACACCATAAAGTTGAACTGAGGCAGTGGAATAAGCTGACACATATTTAAAAACTATGAAATTGTAAGTCTTCTGTTAGTAGTTGCAAAGAGTGAATATTTGAAAGATAGAAGTCTAGGTTTAGTAGTATGTGGAAGAAATGAAGGACGAAAGTGTGATGTGTACTTAGTATACAGTCAAGGTTCTGGTGAAAGAAAAGAGGGGCAGTTGAGTAGTAGAGAATGAGGTGGTTGTTTAGAAGAAAAAGAAATCTGGTGTAAGTAGAGAGAGGCAGTTGTTTAGTAGCAAAAGTGGAGTACACAAGTCAGGGATGATTATAGGTTCATAGGTATATAGGTTATTTTCCTTTGCCTTGCTGTGCTGTTGTCGAGCACCCACACTGGGAAGTAATCCCTTGGAAGATCTTCTGCGATCTCCATCCATTGGTTTATTTGCTGCTTGAACAAGGTAGCGTCACATATACCCTCCTTGGTTTAGGGATTTTGATCTCCAGCATACCTGAGTCTTTTATCTCTGAAAGGCGTCCCTCCAGCCGCGTCCTATTAATAGCGATGTCGAGGTCTAAGTCTCCAGTCTCTTTTAATGAGTGGATCTAAGATTTTTTTGTAATACTGCATGGCTAATTTTGGGATATGTTGACCTCTTGTGGTTCTCTGGGCAAAGGTTTTTGAGGAGAGGCTGAGCAAGTCTGAATAGAGCTGGGCCTCTTTCGAGTAGGGCAGGTCAGGACCAGATTTTTGTTCATTGTTATCCTTTGAGCTCGGGAACTTTTTGGGTCAGAGCTATTGCCATGACCCATTATCAGATACCATTGAACTTTGCATTGTACTCAATCGACAGTCCATCAGATGATGAGTCTAGACCATGACTGATAAGGATCTAGATGAGAATCCTTATGATGAAGATGGCAATGTATAGCTACATGGGTAGATCTGCTACAGAGATGGTCTTCGAATGACTCCCTACAATCAATCTGGGTCTTCAGTCCAACTCATTCCCCTGTGTCCAGTGGTTACCTACCTCTAACAAGTCCCTAACCATTGCTATTGATTTGGTGGGATTATCTTTTTGGCATTTAACCTGGGGCCATGGCTCTGTCATTGTTAATTTCTTCTGAGGGACCATGCATCAGGATTGTGTTGTTCTATGTGTTTTTCTACTATGGCTCCCAGTTGCTGTGTCTGTGTCACTTTGTCATCTGCTTCCTCCTGCTATAAATCATCTGCAAACTTTGTCAGCCATAACTTCCTCCTGTGTTGGACCCCCAAACAAAGTAGGGCCCAAGTGGCAGGCTTTGGACTGCCCCCACTTGTGACAGGCTCCTGAGTCTGTGGGTTCTGCTAACTCAGCCCCCTGTGGGTTCTCTCAGGGTGCCAGTTAACATTTAAGCTGCTTCAGGGTTTTGTGATAAAGGTGAGGTATTGTATCGAAGAATTTACGCCAGATCCAGGTAGAAGGTATGGACTGCCTTTCCGCTATCACCAGCTGAAAACTGGCCACCAAGGTAAACCAAGTGATCTTTGGCTGACTCAACTGCTTTTGACAAAACCAAACTGGGCAAATTCACTTGGACAAAATTCCCTAGGTCTATTCTGTCTTCTAAATTATGATTGCTTCATTTATTTGCAGATTTATGATGTTCTTAGGCTAGGCGGTAATTCAGCCAGATTAGGTGGAGGCACCACCAGGAAGTGGAGGCACCACCGCAGTCTGGGTGCAGTGTACATAGACAGCCATAAGACCCACTCCTGTACTGTAATCTAGTTGGGGTTTAGTTCCTCATTGAGTTAAGGGTGGACTACACGGACACATCATCGGGCGAGATCCCATGGATGCAGTTTTTTTGCTTTGTGCTTTGGGAGAGCAGGGCGTTGATGGGTTTGGGAAATGCAATCTGCGTTTGGTATAGGTATCTCTTCTCCTTTGGAGGGGGGGGGCACTAAGAGATACTGTCAACCAGTATGTTGGCAATGTCAATGCTAGCTGGATCAGTAATCTTCACATCATCATTTTGAGTTAGTTCTGAATATCTGGGGAGTTCCCTCCCACTCTCCTATAGCTAAAGATGCCTCTTTATTGTTTTTTCTTTGCTTCTTTATTTTTTCTCATTAAATTTGCTTGATGATGATTTTATGAGAGCTTTCAGTTCTCTCTATCTCAAGTGATCAAGATTACCTTTTCAAGCTTTTTGCTCTTGTCATCTTTGTAGCTTGTTCCTTTTTTGTTGTAGAGTTTGTTTATGGAGTCAGGGGAGCCCTTGGGCCTAGTATAAAAGAGTGCTTGTTTTTTTTGGGGATTGCCTTATCCATGCAGTCAGTGCTGGTGGTGGTAGAAGTGATTGATAGGAGTGATTCAGCTGCTTGATACTTGCTCACTGCTCAGGGCAGGGGCCTTAAAGGACCCTACAAAGAGAGAAGTGTGTGGTAAAGTTTTTAGAAGTTTTTTTTGTTTTTTTTCAGGGTGGGGTGGGATGAGGAGGACCTCAGCTTTTATTAGTGTGATCTCTGATCTCACCAGTGAGGGGTACACGGTGTTGTTTGAACATTGTCCCCATGTTCGTGATGATGAGATCAAGTATGTTATCTCCTAGTTAGCAGCATCTCTTAGCATGAACCTTATATGTAGGTAGAAAGGAAAGGGAAAACTTCCAGACAGGGAGAGAGAGTAGAGTTACAAAGCTATGTACAGTATTTACATTACATACATTCAAGGTTTTGATGTTCTATTCCATTAGATTCAGAGAGGGGAAGCTGTAGAGGAAAAACAGCAAGGTGTAGAGGTACATGTGGAAGTACATGTATAGGAGGCAATTAGCAGAATAGGGGCATTAGCAGGATTAAGTAGGCAGGGTGCAATTACATTTCCAATTATGGGAGAGGAAGGAATGGAGCTGGGATTTGAAGTGTTCAAAGTTTTTAGAGATTCGTAGTGAGGGTGGGAGAGAGTTACATTTTTTGGCTAAGGAAAGGGATAGGAGAAACTGGCCAGCGGAACGTTTTGGTTTGTATACAGAAAGTAGATTTTGTTGGGCAGATCTCAGGGGTCTGTGAGGTGTGTAAGATAGTAAGATATTTGCTAGAGCAGGGCATGCAGTAGGTTTAAAGATTAATTTGTGGGCTGTAGTGAGTTGGAGGTAGTCAAGGTAGTTGGAAAGCTCTAGCCGGTTTAGCATTTGGAGAGAGCTACAATGATGGGAGGGGTGGTTAGATTTAGTAGCGAATTTAGAGATTTTGTTGTAACAGATTTCTAGTTTTGCAGAGATGGTGGAAGAGAGGTTTGTTAGTAGTGGAGCACCATACAGTAGTGATGATAGTAAGTAGGTCATGGAGAGAGTTTGCCTTGTAGAAGGGGAGAGAAAGTAAGAGTTTCTGTATAGCATACCAAGTTTCTGATGAGTTTTCTTAATATTTAGTTTGACATGTGTATCAAATTTCAGGTGTTCATCAATGGTAACCTCAAGATGTTTTGCAAAAGGAACGACTTCTATAGTGGAGTTGGTATGGCTGATGATATTGACGCATTGTTTGCTGAGAGAGATGGCTTTTGAGGGGGAGAAAAGAAGGATTTTGGATTTATTGGCATTAAGGGAGAGATGGTTTTGAAGCATCCAGTTCTCTATAGTTGTAAAGGCCAATTGGGTTTTTGCCTGGAGCTCGGGAAGGCTATGAGCAGAGCAGACTAAAGTGGAGTCGTCTGCATATTGCACTATTTGAGTGTTTGGAATTGCAGCGTAAAAACTATTGATGAATATATTAAAGAGCATCGGTCTGAGTATAGACCCATGGGGGACCCCGGTTGGGGTAGGTAGGAAGATTGAGTTACCAGTTTGCAATTTCACAACCTGGGATCTGTCAGAGAGATAACTATTGAACCATATAAGGGATTTTTGGGAGAGATTGAGGTTAGAAAGGTGATTTAGAAGATGGGTATGAGAGACAGTGTCAAATGCTTTGGATAGATCGAGAAGGACAGGGGAGACAATTTTTCCAGGGTTCTGGGCATGGTTAACTATGTCTAAGAAAGATAGGAAAGCAGTTATTGTACTATGGCCAGGATGGAAGCCGTGTTGTGTAGGGTGAGGAGTTGATTATTAATGAGGTAGGGCATGAGTTGTTGGTGGATGCATTTTTCAAGGATTTTTGAAATTGGGGAAAGAATGGCTATTGGTTGGAAGTTAGAGATGCTATTATTTTTGCCTCCTTTGTGGAGGGGTAAGATAAAGGCATCACACCATAATTTGGGGACATAAGATTCCTGGATAGACCTATTGATGAGAATGCTGATGGGAATGGCAATACCATCTGCAGCGAGCTTCAGAAAGAGTGAGGGAATATTGTCAGGGGCATTGGAGCATGGCTTAAGTTTGGAAAGAAGCTTTTTGATGTAGGAGGTTTGGATGGGTTTTAGATGAAAATGGATGGAAGGATTAGGGGTGGAGGGTTAGGAAGAGGAAGGGGAAGTAGGATTGGGAGGAGGGGAGGAGATTTGGTTGGAGAAGGTCTTGGTAAGTTCAGCTATAGAGTTGGTAAAAAGGAGTTAAAAAGGGTGGCAATTTCTGTGTCAGTTTTATTGTTGTCAGGACAGGGATTGGATTTGGTACCAGGGTACAAAAGAGAGTTGATGGAGTTCCAGAATTGTTTAGGATTTTTGGTGTGGGTAACCTGTAGTTTGGTGTAGTAAGATTTCTTATCATTTGTAACATGCTTTTTGGTTAGATTGCAGAGTTGCCTATATTTAAGGAGGGTAGCAGGGTGCTTATTTTTGTTGTAAAGCTTCCAGGTCTTGTCTCTTTGTAGCATAAGTGTTTTGGTGTCCTTTGTTAGCCAAGGGGAGGAGTTGGGTTTTATTTGTTTTATTCTAGGTGGGGCTTGGGTGTTTAGGATGCTTAAGAAGGTAATATTGAAAGAGTCTAAAGCCTTATCTAGTGGAAGAGTTTTTAGGTTGTCCCAATTTGTTAGTTTAACGTTTTTGGAGAATATAGAAGGGTTAAAGTTAGTAAGGTAACGAGTGTGAGTGTATTGGTGTTGGTGAGGGGAGTGGTGAGTAGCACGGTGAATGAAGGCTGGGAGAGGGTCACTCATTTTGTCTGGTAGTATACCAGAGTGAGAGATCTTATTTGGGGGGGAGACTAAGATCCAGTCCAGAGTGGACCCTGGGGGGATGTTTCTGTTAGGTCTGGTAATGTCATTTATTAGTTGCACGAAATTAAATGGATTGACAGATAGGGAGGGGTTATTGTTTTTGATTCTATTCCAGTCGATGTTCACATCACCTAATATGTATGTCTCTAGTTTAATGTTAGTTGTGGTCCATAAGAGTATGTTTTCTAGAGTGGTAGTGTTATCTCCAGGGGGGATATAGATGGCCATAACACAAATACTTTTGTAGTTATTCATTTTAAGAATTCCTATGACTAGTTCAGCATTGTTGAACTAAGGAATGGGATTCTGGTAAGGACAGAGGTTCAGTAGGCTATTATAGATTAAGGCTGCTCCTCCTTTTTTGTTTTGGCAGTCACATCTGAGTACTTGAAAGCCAGGGGGTACAATCTCAGAGTCAGAAATGTGGGGTTTTAGCCATGTCTCTGGGACTGCTACTTTATCTGGTAGAGTATGATTGAACCAAGCAGTGAAAGAGTGCTATTTTGTTTTTTATACTCTGGGTGTTAATGGTAATGAGTTTGAGGTATTTGTGGTTGGTACTATTTGAAGAGATAGGGGGAGTGAGATTGTTGCTAGTCTTGGGTCCAGGGTTGGGGTGAAAGTCTCCTGCTAGAACTAGCCAGTTAGAGAAAGAATAGAGCAGGACATTTAGTTTGCAACTAGTATATAGGACAAATAATTTCCCTTTGGTTGTAGGAGGATTAAATTAAATGGTTAAAAGTTATAGTTTTAAATAGTGAAGAGGGTTAGGTTGAAGTAGAGAGGGGGATATGTTGTGGAAGTGAGAAGTGATAGGGTGGGGATGGGGGAGAGTGGGGGAGGTGGGGGGAGAAAAGGAGGGGATAGTTTGTAAGAGGAATAGGAAGTTGCATTCAAGACAGTTATTAGGAGGAGAATGCGTATATAAAAGATGAGGGAAGTTTGTGGAAGTGGAGTAGGAAGTTAGAATTGGGGAGTCCACCTCTACAAAGAGGACATTCACAAATGATGTCCCTCAGGACTCAGTCCTTCATCAACTCCTTTTTGGCATTTACTTCTCAGAAGTCAAAGCCAATGTCAGTGGTCTCTGTCTGACAACATTTGCAGATAATTGCAAATTAGGAGCTGGCATTGAATCTCACACTGACACAAATGTTCTCCAGGAGGGGATGACACAGACAAACAACTGGTGTCAGAGGCATGGACTAAAACTAAATGCCAAGAAATGCATAATAGTATCCTTTAGAAAGTCATCCATCCCTGGTAACTATCATATTGACAACACACCCCTTAGAGTTCACCAGTAGTCAGAGACTTAGGGACACACACATATATAGTAATCTAGCTTTTGACCATCACGTGTCTACAGTGGTGAGGAAATCATTCTATTTTGATCAAATTAATGACATGTAAGTCCAAGGAAGACATCGTTCCACTATATTCAGTATTCATCAGATGTATCATTGAGTACAATGCCGCCTTTGGTATGTACCTAACCAGACATATCTAACAGCTGGAATGTCCACAGAGGTTCCTCACTAAAAGAATACAGGGTGTAAGTAAAATGTCCTTTACTGACCACCTCAAGGCTCCATCCCTGTACTCTGTCTCCTACAGGCTTTTGATGGGAGATCTATGCCTGGCATACAGGGCATTGTCAGACCCCACTCTGATGGAGCTCCTGCATATCCACAAAACAAACAGTACCAGAATTACCCAGTCTAAAGACTTAAACCTTGCCTGTGATATAAACAGGACCTGTTGGAGAGATAGGTATGTATCACAGAGACTAACCCATCTGTGTAACAGGCTCCACATCCATGTGAAGCAGAGTTCCTCCCTAACCTAACTCAAGTGTAATTTGGACAATTGGATAGGAAACAGGAAATCCATCACTGGTTTGGCACCTATGTCTGTAATGGACACAGGTAACCTGTAAATGGTTCATCTCCCAGGCCCATACTTACACTTATCAAGGGTATGAGAGCTTGTCAGAGATTTGGGATGCATGACTAGGCATAAAAAGGCACTTGCAGTCGTTAGCCTACTAAGCACCTATGAAGCTATGTACTATATAAAGAGCTTAAATGTCTGTTGTAAAAGGCTTGTACATAACTACCTGATCTAATATATGAATGTCCTTGATGTGTGTTTATAATGTACTTTCATATTAATATTGCTTTTCTCCCATCTTCCTCACTGATAAGGTGTTCAGTACAAGTAATACTAACAACGGAAAGCTCCCTCAGTTTTTCAACAATTCAGTAATCCACCCATTTCCTAAAACCTAAAACACCGATTCCTTCTATTGCCAATGACTACAGGCCCATACCCAAAATTGATCCTCTAGTAAAGATTCTAAAATACTAGTTTATGAACAAATCTTAGACTACATAACACTCTGCCAAAGGATCTACCTAACCTTAAATGTCTTCACTATACAGATGATATTGTGATTACAAAGGCAGATTAATAAGTAAAGGGCACAAATATCACTCTGTAGAAGGGCTTAGCTCTACTTTGGAACTGGCTACAAAAAAAAAAAAAAAAAAACAAGCTGGCTTTAAACACTGAAACTACAATGTTTCTAGCAGGAATCAAAAAAGACTGCAAATCTCCATATCTGTATTAATTCTGATGGGCAGCAGTTAATGTAAAACAGCATATGTATCAAGGACAGACCAAAGAGCAGAAACTAACATTCATCTCATGTGCTGAATCTCAACCATTGAAAGTCACAACTCAAGTATTACCTTACTAAATTTATTTTATTTATTTTATTTTATTTTACATTTGTTGACCGGGCTAGTCTAACTGGATATACATCCATTTTCAGTAGAGGCCTAGGGAGATAAGCTCCTAGATAGGACAATGAAATTGACACAATAACAACCAAGGAAACATGAAACAAACAAAATAAATCCTATTTACAGTACCTATTACAGGTTATCACAGTAAAATTAACAGTACAGAATACAGGCATAACATAGCATGCTAGTACAATCAAGATATTCTAGAGATAGATAGTATAATGGTTAATAAGGAAGGGACTTGCAGTTAATGAGTAGACGGGGTAGGAAGAGCAAAGTATTAAGAGGCACAAACTAGTCAGGCTTAGTACAGGAGCATAACCAGTGTGTTTTGAGGAACACTTTCAATTTGTTTTTGAAGCAGGATAGTGAGGGAAGTGTGGAGAGTTCATAGGGGAGGAGATTCCAGGCTTTTCCAACAATATTAGAAAAAAGGGAGTTTTCAGCCTTGTTTGGTTTAGTGGTATGTGCTAGAAGTTTCTGAGAAGACCTTAAGGATTCCAGGTTTTTATAGGGAGTGATTAGTGTGGAAAGAATATAGCAAAAACCCACGCCTGGTTGTGGGTAATGCTGGATTTACCCACGGTTGGCGTGGTTTGGTCCCGAGGGCGAAGCCCGAGGGACCAAACAAAGACAACCGTGGGTAAATCCAGCATTACCCACACCCAGAAGTGGGTCATAGCTATTATACAATGACATTATTTAAGAAAAGAAATAATTACTTTTCTTAAATAATGGCATTGTATAATGCCTCTTTGCTGCCCTTCTGCAGCTGTCTGGTGTTCCGCGGCAGTTCTGATGTACTGCGCATGCCTACGCAGTACATCAGAGCTGTGGGCAAAAGCAACGGAGAATGCAAGATCTCCGTTGCTTTTACCCGCTTATGTTAAATGGGTTTAACATAGCGAGACAGCTTTAAAATAAGCAACGGAGATCTCCGTTGCTTTTTACTGTCCCGCTATGTTAAACTCTTTTAACATAGCGAGACAGTGTTTTATACTAACGGAAAAAGTCCGGGTGACCGTCCTTTTTCCGTTAGGATATTGAGGGATTTACAACGGGCACGCTGGTTGGGCTGGCCAATCAGCGTGCACGTTTTAGAGGAGGCATTGTATAATAGGAGTTTTGGAAGGTTTGTAAAGAGTGTTGTGGGCTATAGTTAGTTGATGGAATTTAATCAGATTTTGTAGTTCAAGCCTTCCCAGCTGCTTTAAATTAATGCAATGGTGGGTTCTAAATGGGTTGCCTGTAGCAAATCTGGCAATGTTATTGTAGGACATTTCCAATTTGCTAAGATTATTTTTAAATAGGTTAGTAAAAATAGGTGAGGCATAAAGTAGAGAAGAGATTAGATGAGTGTGTGCTATTGTGGTTCTAGCTGAAGGTAGGAGGAAGAGAGAGCCTGGGTTTTGGTTGACAGGTTTTATAGTATTGTTAATATGGATCTCAAAGTTCAGATTGTTGTCAATGGTGACACCTAATAGTTTGGTGTTTGGTTCAGGAGATATAATAGTTTTAAGTCTAAAGAAAACATAAAATAAAATAATACTTAAATTCATACATCTAAATCCATCTACTGAACACCACTGCATTTCTGTTTCTAAATCTAAATGGTTACCTGTTACAGACAACATTTCACTAATGTTTAAGATTATTCATCAAAGCTACTGAACCCCATTAAAGAATCAGCAACACATAAAGGCAAGCCTGCACCTTTTTAGAAACTCAGCCAGCACCACTTGTTATAGAACAATATTTTCTATGGCCACTAGAGAAAAATCATTTCCAAAAATAGATCTAGCATAATGAAACACTGCCATAAAAAGTAGAGAGACCTAACCACATATGAAAACTTTAAGTGGCAGGCATAAAAGTCACAGTCTGAATGAAATAAGGTCACCTGCTTTCATGTGCCTGGCTGATTACGGGAAATAACCTAACCAGATTTCTTAATTATGACTTAATTTTATTCATGTCAAAATTATATGGCCAAAACGTGTGTGTACTTGTACTAAAACTACTGTATGACATTGCTAACATTCTTATATGTGTTACCAGGTTTTGAAAGAATATCTTATTCCTGAATTTATACTGTAAATAGCTGCATTGTAACTCTGTGTTTCCACATTGTATACTACTACTTAATGTTCTTCATCTTATTAATCACATGCACTTATTTCTTGT
Source organism: Protopterus annectens (assembly GCF_019279795.1). Lineage (NCBI taxonomy): Eukaryota > Metazoa > Chordata > Ceratodontiformes > Protopteridae > Protopterus > Protopterus annectens. The sequence goes on from NC_056729.1 coordinate 1,484,736,670, forward strand.
TAATGACCCTTCAGATTCTTATGTTTGCATTGCTTCTTGACCTTTGGATCATGTTGAAAATAATTCTCAAGAGTAGTGTACTTACCCAGTTTATAAATGGAAGGAAGGAAAGAAAGAAAGAAAGAAAGAAAGAAAGAAAGAAAGAAAGAAAGAAAGAAAGAAAGAAAGAAAGAAAGAAAGAAAATATAAATACACCATATATATGGACAGCCTGGTGTAGACAATCAACTGTTGTTACTGAGAAGTAAGAGGAAAACAGGCTAACGAGAACACCATACAGGTGGAGAACATACATCAATCACAGCCAGCAACCAAAGGTGAGGATTCAACCTCAGGCCCTGGGGAATATAAAGCAGAGCTTTGACCCATGAACCACTGAGCCACTAAACAGCCTACCCATTCTTGTACAGGAGCAAGTGGTCAGCTATAAGTAGCCCTATAATTCAGGACTTCAAAACCATGCTTCCATAAAAGACTGAAGATTTGCTCAAAAAGAGGAGTCTACATTCATTCTTAGCAGTTTCAAATTAGGAAATTCAAAAGTCAGTTTATGTTACAAATGGAAAATATTAAGGGTGGCCATCACACCTCTCAACTGTACAGATTTTTGCAGAATGTCCAGATTTGTGCCTCCTATTTTTGGTGCGTTCCTCCTAAAATCTGTACTTTTCTGGCAAATAGCTGAGGATTGAAGCCATTAAATAACAACAAACATTTGAGTTTAAGACTCCACATCCTTCAGAAAAGTCATGCTAATGCAAAACCTATTTATCTATCAACTTTCTAAGTTTGTAAGAGCAGTATTTAAAACCTGTCCCTATTTGCCCCCCCCCCCCCCATCATTTTAGGCTTTGTCCAGAATTTTTGCTCTAAGAGGTTGACTTCTTACTGCAAGAAATTTGAACAAAGCCTAAAATTATGGGGAGACAAAAGCCCAAAAAATAGAGACATTTTTATATATATTGTTTTTATAAACTCAGAAATTCGTTAGAATAACAGGGTTTGTGTTAGCATGAATTTTCTGAAGGATATGAAGTATGAAACTCAAATGTCTCTCCTTATTTAGTGACCAGTCCACCAAAATTTGCTAGAAAACCACAAAGTTTGCAAGGAACACTCCAAAATATAAGGAAAAATCTGGGCATTCTTCGAAAATCTGGACAGTTGAGAGGATTTATGTGGCATCAGAGCAATTTTCAGTGCTTGTCATCTGATAATGTGCTTTATCTCTCCTCAGAACTTTATATAACAGTTTATGTATCTTACAAGTCACAGAAGGTATGCCATATTTGCAGAATAGTATACTGGGCTTTGACAAGATGCACAGTGGTCACTGGTTTTAATAAAGTGCTGCGACTCATCATTTTATTTTTATTATAACGAGCTACATTGATTACATTTAAGTCATTACTGCTTCTAGAACTTTAGGTTATACATTTTAGAAATGGAAGGTTTCTGCAAATGTGTAGCTGGCAGGTAAATATATCAATAGTAAGATATAATAAAAGTAAAATAGCACTGCTGCAAACTACCACTTCATTAAAGTATCACTGTAACCCACCTAATATCAGTGGTAAGATAAAAGATAGATTAAATAACACTGCTGCAAACTACCACTTCATTAAAGAACCACAGTCACCTTACTAAATCAATGTTTTGCTTTTGTCCAAGACCATACAAATTAAAAGGAAAAAAAATCACCAGGTTTTCATTATAAATTCAGTTTGTACAGTACAGCACATAGTGTGCCAAGTACAGAATATATTCACATTCTTTTCATTTATTAACGGTCACCTAGCTCCTACTAGCTGTAACACATCCTTTAATTTAAAGCTTAAGCATTCATCATCAGACACATAAGCCAAGGAACATAATAGCTCCTGAATAAATGTATTAATTTGGTAGGATTTCTGGACAAGGCAGATGTCCTTGACTGATGGAGAACAGCCTTCTGTTTTATAACTTATCTGTTTCACTCTGTACTTTCTATCCATACAAGAATCGGGTTCACCTAAATCATCAGCATGCAAGAACTACTAAGATACAAAATGTTTCCTTCCTTTCTGGGATTCATTTCTTAAGATATTTCACTTGGTTTAGGTCAGACAATATAGTGTCTTTCTAAACAGCAAATAATGAAACTTTGACTAGCCGTTCAGGTGCCAGACAGCTGGGTAAAAGCAACAGATGGAATAGCTTAAATGCACATGTTTTTCTTGGAACGAGAAAGGGCAAAATGCTCTCACACATCCTCTTTGGACTGAGTAGGACTCTGTGTATTGTTATTCACATGTGAGGGGTACATACCATTGATGAGGTATTGCTAACCTACTGACAGCAACTGAAATTAGTGATCATCTGTCATCTTTACAGGTGTCTCCCATTACCACACATCCTCACTGCTGTGATGATTGCTACACTGCCCTAGTGATCGTCATGCTAGCAAGATGTGCAGAGCCACACAGAAGGATATTTATTGAAAGTAGGTCTGGACATTGAAACTTGGATTTGCCATAAAATTACACATTTTTGGAGGCTATGCTAGAATAGCAGAGCTAGTTATATTAATTAAATGGGGTAATGACAATACCTAGATGATGAGACAAAAGAGACAGAATCAAAGTTATTAATGATTGTATTTTATATTGTAATTGAGAACCTGACTGCTCACCTCAACTCAGAATTGAACTAAATAATTAGAATAGTAGGTATAGTGGTACTGGTACAGAATACCTATACTAGCAAAAAAAAGTAATAATACAAATTGTGTTATCTTTCAAAATTTCTGTCTCAGACTGGCTGGGGAGCAGTCGGGGGGCAAGATTCAGAGACATGGTCCACAATGCACAGGTCTGGTATGCAGACAAATGCAAGGAAAAGTCAACGCCCAATTAAACCATAACTTCAGAAGTAATACGTTACTGACCTCCCCGCAGTCATCATGTATGCAGTTCATATGCCAACTAATTCCAGAGCATGAGAAAGTGTGCTAACACTATTCAGAAGCATCCATACTAGGTACTAAAGCCAGAAGCGTATAACCCCAGAAACCTCTCATGTATGAACAGATCAGTCTTCTGTCACAAGTCATACACAAAGCTGCCACTACTGTAACACAACACTATGATAGCTCCCAGAGGCACTGGTCTATGCAAACATGGCTTCTGTCTAATTTATTAATTTATTGTTTTTTTGACCAGGGTAGTCCAACTTGGCTGGGGTAGCCCCATTTCAGCAGAGGCTGAGGAGAAAGGCTCCAGTTACAAAATAAGCAGTTTTGTAGAACAGAGAAAATGTAAAGCTTAAAGTTACAATATGGACAATAATTACATTAAAATTTTCTTTTAAACATAGATGCAAACCCTATCCATATGTATGGAAATATAATTGAAAAGTAGCTATACTACAGAAAATCTGCTTTCAGTAAAATATATACAGTGATGTATAAAATTTCAGTTTACAATTTTATATTTATGGGTAGGAAAAATGTGAGACAGGTAGAGAGAAGTTGAAGAATATGTGAGAAGTGTAAGTATTTGTTAGCTGAACTAGAGAAAAAAAATAGTGAAGCTGGGGTAGATGTAGGAGGTAGTGAGAAGTACATGGAATTGTGTAAAGGTAGCAATAGGGGCAAATGGGTAGAAGACCATAGGTATTTATGTAGGTATGTAAGAGCTGACGTATTCTAACCTGGATGGTGCAAGAGCAGACCCTAGTGTTATTTCAACATGTTTTGTTAATTTGGATAAGCAGCAATGTTGTTTGATGGTGGTAGGGATAGAATTCCAGATTTTTGGAGACATAATTTGATTAGAGGAAGAGGCCAACAGAGTTGAGGGTTTAAGTTATGACTAATAGGGACTTGTCTGTGGAGTGGAAAGATCGTGCCAGGAAGTAATGTTCCACTATGAACCTATGAACCTATGAACCTATGAACTAAGGCTGTGGTTTCTAGATGATATTATGAACAGTTGCTAACTGGGGTGATAGTGTGTAAGCTCTAGCCAGCCTAACTGCACTGTGGCTAGGCAATGGTAGGATTTTGCATATTATTAGTGTGAATTTAGCTGTCATATTACAGCATTGTTGATAGGTTGGTTCATAGGTTGGTACTAGGCTATCAGCCCTAGGGCCTATACAAGCCTAGCCATAACAATTCCCTGGCTATTTCTTTCCACACTATTTACTTCCCTGGACCCATGTCTAGCAGGGTGACTGGTTCGGGTTTTGTTAGAAGAAGTTACTGCAAGATTAGTGTAGATGGGTCAGTGTACAGTAATGAATGTAGGGGATATACAGGGGCTATGTTTTGGCATTGCTAGTTAAAAAGTATTTGCTGTGATATAAGAGTTTGTTTTTCTGTGGGTTATCTTGATAGCTTATTGTATCTGAATATCATATTTTAGGTGAAGATCTTTAATGACACCAAGTAAATTTGTGAGGGACACAAGTTCAATATTGATGAGGTGATAGATAAGTTATTTTTGTATAGCATGAAGATTTTGGTATGAAAGCAATAATATGGTTTTCTTAGCATTCAGCGGGAGGTGACAATTGTTGGGCCGAGTTGCTATATAAAAAAAATTTTTGAGTCTTTTTCTGAAGTTCTTGAAGGGTCTTAGCTGTGGTTATTAGTGTAATATCATCAGCATACTGAATGATAATTGCATCATTAGCAACAGTGTAGAGGTCATTAATAAAAATGTTAAGAGTATGGGAACCAAGACTGAGCTTTGTGATACTCCGACTGAAACGGGCAAGAAATGTGATTGTTCTTTCTGCCATTTTGTTGCCTGCAGCCTGTTAGAAAGGTAGCTATGAAACCAAGAGAGTGAGGAGGTGTCACGGCCTAGTGAGGATAGTCTATACTAATGTAAGAAAACAATATAAAAGAATTGCTGAAAGTGAAATGTGAACTCCAGGAACAGCAATCAGCTTTGCAAATAGAAGAATATAAAATATAGTTGAAAGTTGAACATATAGAAACATATCATGAAATAAGAAACTATGGATTACAAAATGACATGATAACATAACTCAGTGTGTTTTATCGGGGTGCTATATTCCCTACAGCGACCAGTGTTGGGCTGCAACTCCCCCTTCCCCACATAAGATAGTATAACAGCGTCAATATTGCAATACCACATAGATAAGTATGTTAACAAAATGATTCACTTTTTTTTGCAAAGTAGTGTGGCCTCAGGGTGTTTACACAATGTTATCAGCATAAGAAGATCCCTTACAATGGATGTGCAGGAATAGTCCATGAAAATGTATATGTTTATAACATTCTACAACTGATTGCAAAGGTATAAGGTCTGCAGAACTGAAACATTTAGTTTCCCTGTCTCAATTATAGCTTAAATTATTAAATTGTTTCAGCCTGGAATGTATGGGTCTTGGAATCTGAGGTTGCCTTATACTAAAACATTCCCTTCTTACTTTGTTAAAAACTTTGTATACTGTTTGAAACTTGTTGGTGTAGCCAACTGAGTTGTTATCAAATGTATGCATTGTATAAATCATTGTGGAGCTTTTCGCCCTGGGCCTCCACTGAAAATGGTACTTTTTGGCCCAGTAGACTTTCCCAGTAAACAAATCCAAACAAATAAATAAATAAATAAAAATACAGCACTTCAATTTGTTTCCTTCTGATCAATGAATACAGTCCATTTTTTTTTCAAATGCAAAATCAGTGCACTTTTTATTTTCAAATGCAAAATCAGTGCACAACTGTGCAACTTATGGCAATTGATACAGTTAATAGCTTCACAAGTTCTTGCTAAGCGTGTTACCAAGAAGAACATCAAAAAGCGCTCTTATATCATTCAGAATTGTTGGCAGATTAATAACACCCCCATTAAGTAGTCTTCAAACATATCCCCAGTGAAAATTTATAATCAATCATGTAGTAACCCAGACTGGTTTTAAAGGTTTCTAGGAAAAGCTCAGTTTGATATATAAGAGCTGCCTGTTGCATAAATGGAGGTTACATTGGTTATATCACAATATCTGGTGGTGTTCATGTAACAGTACAGGTTTAGGTGTTCAGAGCACTTGTTTCTTTTTTAATTTGTTGCTCTAGTTAAGTGAAAGAGGTTAAAGAGCATTGGATCATTTATAGCATGGGAGACTAAGCAAAATATACCCACAAGACCCTGCATGATACAAATTATAGATAAGAGAGACAGAGCTGACACTATGTTATTATAATATCTAATAAAAAAAATAATAAATAATGCTTTTCATTGAGTCACTCTAAAAATAAAATAAATAAAAAAAATGAGGAAGAAGAGGGAAAACTTTGCAAAAGGAACACAGAGAAGATGGTTTTAGAAAAGCATTTGAGGTTGGTGTCTCTCTACTTATGTGCGTTAAGAAGGCGTTGAGGCTTGGGTGTTCGTTTAAGTAGTTTATTTTATACAAATACATCAGGATGAATGGCAGGAACATTAAACCTAAATGAACTACCTGACTACATACATGTGTACTCTCACTCTGGCTGCTCACTCAAAATGGCACTCTTGCTTTCAGGTGCTCAGTACTTATATGCTGACTCATGGAAAGCTTTTTAAAGATATATCACACATACTTATCTACATCCTCCCTCTTTACTGAGCAATCTTATATAAACAAATGATATTTCAGTAGGTATGCAGTTATACAGACACTAATAAAGAAAAACAGTCATGTCTAGGTTGCCATGTATCTGGAACTAGGTTTCGAAATGCAACCTGATCTTGTGACATAATAGTTAGGACTGGATTTAGCAACAGGGACAGTCATCACCTGGGAATGTTCTGCTTGAGGAGTCTCAGGGATTTTCTCAGGAATGGGGATTGCTGACAGAATGGTCTCTGGAAAAGGAACATTGAACAAGTCAATCTGAGAACTGGAGTCTTTGTCACAGGCAAGATACTGTAACACTGGTTCGGACACTGGTAATAAATGATTCTGATTTCATCTGAATTCCATTCCTTGTGATTTCACAATGTACAACCTCGGCTCTTGACACAAACTTTTCACAAATCCGATGCAATTAAAAACTTTTGACAGCTGCATCCTCACTATCTCCCTTTTTGTAAAGAACGGAGAGGTTTGTTGATTTTATCATTGTAAGACTTCTGGGACAAACGCTTCTTCAACAATTGGGCTTTCACTGCTTTATTGTTCTTAACACATAGAACCAATAAATTACTGCTGATTGGAATTGTGGTTCTGGTTTGTCTCGGCATAAGTCTCTGGACAGGTGAACCAAGATGTTTATCATGAGGAATGTTTCTGAGATTTAACAAGTTTATAAAAACATCGGTATTGTCATGTCTGGATGTCTCTAACAGCTGTTTTGCAGTTTGAACTGCATATTCAGCCAAGCCATTCGATTGGGGCTATTCAGGACTACGCATAATATGAACAAAGTCCCACTCTTCTGCAAATTTCTTGAACTGCTGACTAGTAAACTTTGCACCATTGTCAGGAATAACTGCGTGGACTACCATGGACAGATAAATGTCTATTCAACTTAGTAATGACAGTATTGTTAGTTAGGTTGGGAAGTAGGCCAGTCTCTAACCAATTTGAATAAGAGTCTACTGACACCAAGTAATGTTGACTATTCCACTCCAAGATATCTGTGGCTAATGTCGACCAAGGTAGTTCAGGAATCTGGCTTAACTGAAGTACTTCTTTTTGTTAATGTGGCTTTGTGCTATTACAAACTGAACAAGATTGCACATTCTCAATATCTCTTGACAGAGTAGGCCAAAATACTAGTCCTCTCACCCTTATTTTGGTAGAATCAGTTCCTGGGTGGCCATGATGCAAGATCTTGATGTACTCTTGTTTCAAGGACTTTGGAACAATTACTTTAGGACCTTTCCTATGATACCATTGTCTGACAAAATCTCATCTCTGTATGGAAAATATGGTTGCACTTCTACAGGCAAACAAATTTGCTTTGAAGGCCATCCTTGACTGATAAAGAGGTTTAGCTTCTAAAGAATAGTTTCTGAAGCTGTGTGAGTTCTGAGCTCATCAAGACATGTGGAAGAAATATTTCTCACTTCCATATCCTTATAATCAAGTTGCTGATTAGTATGCTGTTCTGTGTTTTTTTCTGGGCAATCTGGATAAGGTATTAGCAAGATAAAGAAGTTTGCCTTTTGTATAAACAAGACTAAAATTGTACTTTTGCAATTTGAGCATCATATGTTGCAGCTTGGCAGGGCTGTATGCATAGGCTTTCTCAAAATAGCAACTAGAGGTTGGTGATCAGTCTCTATCTGGATAGGACAACCATAAATATAATCATGAAACTTTGAACATACAAACACAACTGCCAAAATCTCTTCCTCAGTCTGGGCACACTGCAATTCAGTCTGGATAAGAGTTCTGTATGCATAGGCTACTGGTCTACCCTCAAACCAACACTGAGCCAAGCCAGTTGTAGTCTTCTTGTAGTTTAATTGTTTTTAAACTATGATTAAACTACAAGAGGACTACAACTGGCATGACTCAGTGTTGGTTTTAGGTTCCTATGCACATTTTTGCTGGGTTTTTCTCCTTTATTTGGAGGTTACTTGTCTATCCTCTTGAAGAATTACTTCACCAAGACCAAATTTAGAAGCATCACAGGAAAGAGTAAATGGATTGTGAACATCATCGTAGCTGAGAGTTGGTGGGTTAGCAATTTCCTGTTTCGGGGCATCAAATACTCTTTGGTGCTATACTGACCATGACCAAATTACATCTTTGCATGTCAACTCCACTACGAGAGCTGAAAGTTGGCTTAAATCTGGAATGAACTTGCCTAGGTAGTTGACCATATCAAGAAAATGTTGTAGGACTTGGACATTGTGTGGAGCTAGCATCTCAAGAATTGCTGTTTGCTTAGAAGGATCTGGTCGTAAGCCTGAACTGGGAAACAAGTGACCAACATAAGTAACTTCTCGTAGCCTGAGCTTACACTTCTGAGGAATCAGCTTAAGATTCACTTGATGTGCTCTTTCCAGAATTTTCTTGAGGTTTCTGCCATGTTCGACTTCACCATTACCTCCTACTAAAACATCATCTGCTATAATAATGCACATATAGCTGAAAAAAATTGCTCCATCACACGCTGAAAGACTTCAAAGGCAGAATTTATTCCAAATGGCATTCTCAGGAATCTGTATCTTCCAAAGAGCATACTGAATGTGGCTAACAATGAACATTTTCGGACAAGCATAATTTGCCGAAATGAAATGTTTGCATCTAAGACAAAAAAAATGGCATTTGGCAGGAAGGCAGCAACTTCTTCGACTGTGCACATTGGATGATGAGGCCTTTTTAATGCATTGTTCAGATCTCTTAGATCAATTCATGTTCTGATATCATCTGAGCTTTTGTTATGAGCTACTACCATGGAGGATACCTATTCAGAAGGTTCTTCTGCTAGACAAATTACTCCTAACTGTACCATTCTGTTTAGCTCAGCTTTGACTCTCCTCTGCATAGCTACTGGAACTTTCCATGCTGGTCTGGTAATTGGGCTTATCACTGGGTCTAACTTCATAGAGTACACAACTGGTAGCTTGCCTAGTTTGTCTGCAAAAATATCAGCATAAACAGAAAAAATATTTTGGGTGAAATTTGAGCTGTTGTTATGCAGGTTTACATAGTGAACCTCTTAAGTGAAAGCAGTCCCAGCAGTCCCAATTTCAAACTGGCTCTGAGGCCTAATAATAACTGCACGTCTCTTGACTATGAAATATTACAAGTCATAGCTGTTCCCAGCAGTGTAACATGAAAGCACTACTAAGCCATAGATTTGAATTTCGTCACCACCATAAGAGACAAGCTTCGCACACTTTGTCAAATCAAGTTCTTTTGTAGTTTTTACTCTAGCAAATGTTTCTGCTGACATAACATTTCACTTTGAGCCAGCATCTACTTTGAGCTCTACGGGACTCCCATTAATCCAAACAGTAAAAAAGATCTCATTATTTGCCCACAAATCTACTGCATTGATTATTTCACCAAGCACAGAATGACCATCAACATAAAAAGTAGGGTTGCAGCTTTCTAATTGATCAACTAGCCTCTTGGGATGCCCTCTTTTAATAAAAGAATGTGCCTTATTTGATTTACAAACACTTTTGAAATGATTCCACTTATTGCAAGAATGACACTGTTGACCAAAAGCTAAGCAATTTTCTCTTTTGGTTCATGATTACCACCACAATTACGGCAGTTGATTATGAAGCTGGGTGTTGGCACATATTTGGACTTTGCTGACTCACCCTTATGCTTCACTGAGCATGCTCTGGAATTTGCTGGAAAGACTTGGGGTTTCCCAGGGACTGTTACAGGTCCTGAAGTAGCTGTCATGTGCTTGGGCCTGTTTTTTTAACCACATACTACATACTATCAACATGAGCTTTGTCACTGTGCCTTCCACCATTATACTCATTTGTGTGCTTTTCTGTAAGTTTGTATAGCTGACAAATCTCAGTAGCCTTATTCAAAGTTAAATCACTTTCTTGAAGCAAAATTGTTCTCACTGTGTCATTACTAATACCACACACAAGCCTGTCCTTTATTAGCTCTTCTCTCAAATCACCAAATCTGTAAGTTTTAGCTTTATTTCTCAAGTCAGTTATATATGCAGTAAAAGTTTCACCAGGCTTTTGATCCCTTGAGTGAAATAAGTGCCTTTCCATTGTAACATTCGTTTGAAGATTACATATTTCTCTAAATTTATGTTTTAAGCATTCAGGGTCTTCCCTTGTTTCAGCCAGTACCACAATATGCCAGTCTTCCCCCTCCCCTGCAAACACAGCAGGTGCATTTGCAAATGAAAGCTCTCTTTCAGTGGCTTCTGAACCAGCTAAATTAAGCAGAATAAATGCCTTTGTACATACATCTTTGTCAAAAAAAGCAGCCTGTATGAAAATATTGTATTCCTACTCAAACACTGTCCAATTTTCCACAATATTGTTATCAAACACAAGTGGTGTGTGTCTGCGAAACCCTTCTGCCATGCCCACAGATTATAGTAAAACACAATGCAAAATGGCATGGTAGTCCACACAGAGTTATTACTGACAATGGTGCATGGTTTACTAGTCATAGTAAGGAAATGCCAGAGAACAAGCCAGGTTCACTGAAACATCATGGCTGGGATTCAATAAACTCCATGCAGGAATAGTGCTATTCCTGCAAGGAGTGAACCATGTCCATTTCCACATAGCCCTAACAGCAGCACACCTTGCATATTCATGAAGGAGTGCTACTGCTAAGGCTATGCAGACACAAACACTACTGAGTGCAGGGAGCATGTTTTAGTAGTGCTCACACATCCAATATGCCCCCTGTACTCTGCAAGTGCTGTACAGCACTTCCTACCTGCTTTCAGTGCCTGTGGACACTGAGCACATGAAATTAATTAGGAAGCAATGGAGGGGGTGTGTGACAAGTACTGTCACACACCCCCTGCATTGTCAAAGTACCATATGGTACTAGGGCCATACTTCCTAACTGTACAGATATTCACAGAATGTCCAGACTGCATACCCATCAAAAAATCCATGCTAATGCAAAACCTGTTATTCTATCAACCTGTAAGTTTGTAAGAGCAATATTTAAAATGTGCCCCATTTTTGCCTGTTCTACCATTGTTAATTTGCATTTGTCCATATTTCTTGCTCTAAGAGGTTGAGATGTATGACCATACCTCTGAAGCTCTGAGAGGGAAAAATCTAGTCAAAGCCTAAACTACATGTAATTAAAATTCAAGCAGTATTTTTTTTCTGTTCTAGGTTAGATTTAAGCATAGCCGAGCAGGTTCGCCCATTACGGTCCTCCACTCAGCATTGCCTAAACATCTCATTAGAGCTAAATAAAAATGTATAGCTAGAATCTTAACAACGAGATAGTGTAGTGGTTAGAGTCCTGGCATTGCATGCAGGTGTTCATGGTTCGAGTACCAAGACAGGCACTTTATTTTTAAATGAGAAAGCATTGTTAAAATTAATTTTTTATGTTAAATTATTTAGTAAATGATATTTGTCACCCAGAATAGTGTAGCTTGTCCAAAATGGAAGTGTGAGTGCATATAACATGTGAAATTACCCATGTATACACAAGTGTTCCATACAGTATAATCACACCCCAAGGTAATGTAATGAAAGCACATAGGGGAATGTCATGTAAAGTAAATCATATACACTTAATAATATGTCAGTAATGATGAATTAATCTACAATCCTGATATGGTTTTAAAATGAAAACTGAGCAATGCTAAGCAGTGCTCAGCTCTGCTTAGCCAGTTTAAGCATTGCTTAGACACATTCAGTCTCATACCGCTTGCTCAGAGGTGAGATGAATATGCCTCAAAAAAAAATCTAGATCTCTCAGAACCAAGGGCGAGAGAGACTTACTTAACACCACGGTTATAAATAGAACGCTGGAGGGACAGATCATCACTCCAGAGACTCCCTATATGCTGTGGAAAAATCCCGTACATGTGAGGCAGAGGCACCTCTCTGGTCTTGTTCAAGAATCTTTTTGACCAATGGATGATATGATTGCATATATACCCAGGGATTACTTCCACTGCGTTTTGACAGAGCAGAAGCAAATAGGCATAGTTTTTTATTCAAACTAAAAGGTGTGGAAAAAGCCACATAACTATGGGCTAGGCTTATAAATGCCCTTGGGCAGATAGCCTAGTATGAACCTATGAACCTATGAACCTATGAACCTATAAATTCTAAGCAGCAGTCAGCTCAGGTAAGCGGAATTATGCACCACTAAGCACTGCTCAGCATCTACCCCTTTAAACACAGTTTACCTCCGCTTAGCGGGTTTGCACATTGCTACGCTGTGCTCAGCATTTTTAAAATGGTCCAATGACGGCAAAGGGCAGGAATATGGCCTTATTTAAACCATGCAGGTGGGAATACAGCCAGAACCTGTTTTAATTTTATCATTACAAGAACTGTCAGGTGTTGGAGAGGGCTTGCACTCCACATATCAAACCATGATGACAGACTGCTGCAGGGCCAGTACCAGGGCTCACAGTATAAACAGAGGCCTGGGACTGTCTGCCATGTGACCTCACCAGTGCCACTGGTATCCCCTGAACTGGTGAGCACTCAGGTCACTCCACAACAAGTACAAATATGACTCTGTCATTGTCTATGTTGGTGTGAATGACCTGAGACGTACCTCCCTGGACTACATGAAAAGAGACATGGAGGAGCTCTCTGATCTTGTAGCCCAGGCCAGTATGACCCTAGCCCTGAGTAGCAACCTGCCATCATCCAGAATGACACTACAGTTCAAGGACAAAATGATTGACTTTAACAATTGACTAAGCTTCTGGTGTCATTCTAAGGGAATCCAGTATCTGTCTGCCTGGGATGGCATGATCGACAGACCATGCTGCTTTGCCAGAGATGGCCTGCACCTGTTGACCTTGGGATTCCAGATACTGGCAAAGGCTCTTGCCACCCCTATAATGCTTTTTTTAGGCAAGGTTCAAATGACAAATTCACCACCGTAACAGGTACAAGCAAGCAAAATCTGAGGGTAATGCTACTCAATGCTAGAGGTCTAAACCTCAAAATGCACTCACTCAAGGCACTCTTTGAAATGGAGAACATTGACATCTGTGCAGTGACAGAGACCTGGTTCAAAGCTCCAGAGAGCACCACTGCATTACCAGGCTATAATTCATACCACACCGTTCGGCCACCAAACCCGGACCAAAACACTAAAGGTGGAGGCATGTCCATATTCATTAAGGATGTCCACACCTCCAAGCTAGTTGCTCAGCATAATGGATCCGAGATTATCCAAGTTCAACTAACTCTGGGAAAAACCGCAATCCAGATTGTAGCTTGCTACAGACCCCCCACCATGCCCCAGGATTCCCACTCCTCTTTTCTTGATACACTGGAAAATATTAAGGTATAACCCAACACTCTAATAATGGGTGATTTCAACTACCCTACCATTAACTGGGAAAACTACTCATGTACCAACTCTTTTGCTCAAGGTTTTCTGGAAATCATCAATTCCAATGTTTTGGATCAACTTAACCACACCCCCACCAGAGGCAGCAATATCCTGGACCTGGTCATCACCAACATGGGTGACCGGTGTTCCACACCAGAGGTCAGCTCCATGTTGGTCAGATCTGACCACAAGCTAATCACCCTAGACATCCACATCCTGCTCCCACCCCCCATTAGGAAAACAACCGTAAAAAATTTCTCCAAAGCCAACTTCACGCTTCTTAAGACAGAAGTGGCAAACTTCATGACACCCATGCAGATGGACAATAGAGGTACGACTGCTGAATCCTACACAAATGCACTTTATAAGCACTTACATGAGTGCATGGATCGTGCTATTCCTAACAGAACTAAGATGCTATCCTCCAAAGAAAGGAAGCCAATCTGGTGGTGTTCTGCCAAACAAACTCTACAACAGAAGAAAGAAACTGTTGCAAGAAAGAGTAAAATCCCACGATTGGAGGAACTCCCTGGTCATCCTCAGTAAGAAGCTGAGATCCCTCATAAAATCCCTCAAAGCTAGTTATGAAAACAAAATTGCCACTGATTTTAAAGACAACCACAAAGCATTCTATAGCTATGTCAAAAATCTCAATGGTAACATTCAGATCTGCTCTGAGTTACAGCACAATGACAATAAATATACAGAACCAACTGATACTGCCAACATACTGGCAGATGGGTTCAGTGCTAACTTTACCCTCCTCTCACCCCCTAAAGGGCCCATCTTTATACCGGGAGAATGCAAAGTTCCTGTAATCACGGCTGCACAGGTAAAAGCTTCACTCTCCAAAGCCAAAAACACAGCATCCATAGGAGCTGACAACATCCCAGGCTGCCTTCTACATGAACTACAGAATGACCTGGCACCCCACCTAAGTACCATGTTCAATCATAGCCTCACCTCAGGCTTTGTGCCCATTGAATAGCGCACCATGACAGTTATCCCACTCCACAAAGAGGGGGCCACAACAGACCACAGGAACTACCGCCCCATTAGCCCGACGAGCCTCGTCTGCAAGGCCATGGAACATATCGTCATGTAACTCATATACAAAGACATTGGAGATCTCCAAACCCCGGACCCCACACTGTTTGGGTTTGTAAAAGGCAGATCATGTCTCCTAAACCTGATAGACTTCTTTGAAGTAGTCACCAAAGCCATAGATGAGGGTAAGGTGGTTCACACAGCCTATCTAGATCTCGCCAAGGTGTTCAACACCATCCCCCACTCTGGAATCATAGATAAACTCACTAAAGTAGGTATAAATCCCTATGTCACAAGATGGGTCACCAACCAGCTTACTGAAAGAACCCACACTGTGAAAGTAGCAGACTCCAAATCAGACTTCAGACCAGTGACAAGTGGAGTACCACAGGGTTCAGTCCTGGGTCCTCTCCTGTTTGGTATCTACTTCTCTGAAGTACAGGCTAACACAGAATGTCTTTGGCTAACTAAATTTGCAGATGACTGCAAACTAGTAGCCATAAATGAAACTCCTAATGATGTGGACATCCTACAAAAGGGCCTCACAGAGACAGATGCCTGGTGTCAAAGACATGGTGTCAAGCTCAATGCCAAAAAGTTCATTGTCATCCTCTTTGGTAAAAATTCTGTACCCATGAACTATCACATAGGCGGTAGTCTACTTAACACTGAAAGTATGATAAGAGACCTTGGGACACAGGTGGACAGTAGTCTCTCCTTTGATAATCACATCGCCAAAGTGGTCAGGAAATCCTTCTACGTGGCACACCTCATCACAAAAGGTTTCTCATCCAGAAAAAAAGAGGTCATTGTTCCCCTCTACTCATCACTCATTAGACCCATTATAGAGTACAACGCCCCTTTTGGTATGTAACTCACAAGACATCTACAACTGGAAAGGCTGCAAAAATACCTCACAAAGAGGATTACTGGCCTCAAACAGATGCCTTATGCAGACCTTCTCAAAAAACTCCAGCTTTACTCCGTCACATATCGCCTACTCAGAGGCGATCTCTGCCTAACATACAAAGCTATGTCAAACCCAGAGCTGTTGGACATGCTCCACTTAAAGAAATCCCAATCCCTCAGAGCTACACACTCTAGGGACCTAAACCTTGTCACCACAATAAACAGAACATGCTGAGGGATAGATTCCTGTCCCAGAGACTTCCCATACTGTGGAACAGACTACCTATATATGTCAAACAGAGCTCCTCATTAGCACTCTTCAAGAAAAATATTGATGATTGGATGGGTAATAGGAAATTCACCCCGGGGATCACTTCTGTGGTTCTGCTTGACAGGGGCACAAGAAAATAATTTTCTTGGGTGGCGAAAGCCAGGGTACATTTTTGGCTAGGCTTGTATAGGCCCTAGGGCCAATAGCCTAGTACCTACCTATGAACCTATGAACCTATGCTGACCTAAAGCATTGGAAGGGGGCACTCTTGGCCCAATGGATCCAAGATGCTCAGGACAACCATGCTCCATCAGTTTGTATCTCAGATATAGCTGTACCAAATTCTAGCCTGAGTATGTGATAGAAAGATATGCATAATGTTTGTTTCTCACCCCTACAGCTGTAGCAAAGAGAACTAGCAATATTGAGACCCATGCCGACAAGCTGACACAGATGTGCCAACAGACTGGTGAGTACAGATCTATCTTGCAGTATATAGTGCCATAAAGTATAAGGAGTACATTGTTTACTGCCAGTAGGTATAGTGTGTAATGAGTCTAATGAATAAATGATGTTTGTAACACTAATAATGATCCACAGGATATCCATTAATAAAAATGTCATTTCACTGTAATAAAGATTTATGCCATAAACTGTTTTGTTTACTCTGGTATGTTGTTGTAGAAATAGAATGTGTACAGGTTCTTCACAGCAAATATGGCATTGACAGCATGAATTAACTGAGGCTGTTCTGAGAACCAGCTAGTATGCAAAACCGTAGAATGTGGAGCTGTAAAACAAGATATAAAGGAAATATGCAATATTGTATGCACTAAGATCTGAACCCTGAATAGTAATGTCTGCAGCATTATAGTGTGTCCCCTGCAGCATTGTATTCTTGTGTTAACCTTTGCTTTCCAGATTGTATTATTTCAAAGGGTTAATAAACAGTACAATAACTATCTGCCAGGCATGAATGTCAGGATTACAAGGTCAGGCTGTCTAACCCAGAGAGTATTAGGCAGAAATCAATCAAGCAAGAGACATCAGTTTCCCAGTAACTCAAAGTGATGAAAAATATCCCTGTTTTTCATT
Organism: Protopterus annectens; assembly: GCF_019279795.1. NCBI lineage: Eukaryota > Metazoa > Chordata > Ceratodontiformes > Protopteridae > Protopterus > Protopterus annectens. The sequence goes on from NC_056729.1 coordinate 1,484,753,993, forward strand.
TTAGCACACCCAGACACAGTTTGAATCCAGGGAGTGGTACTGAGATGTGTGCGTATATACACTAAAGAAATATTGAATATTTGTAGAAACAGTCAAAAAGTGTTAACAGATATTTTCTCCACAGGACTTACAGGTAAAGAAATGTGTGAAGTAGCTGTTTTGAAGGTTATACTAATACACTGTATACAACCGTTCCACTGTCCAAACCTATATGCCTGCAAATGGCAGCAGGATATGTACATACACCATGCACTCCCCCTGATACATGTCCATCAAGTGTCATGCTGTCACAACTACTGGTCACTGCTGCCAATCACCTTGGACACAGATAGGAATCCAGGGAATTATGCCAGTAGCAGACTCACACATCAGTGCAGAGTACCCTTTCTTTGTCAGATATGTAATCCTGACATGTCCAACCCCCTCTAGTACTTAGTAGTAGTTGTTACAGTGTGCCCCATACCATTACAGGTTGACAGTTTAACATGTATGTATGTGCTACAGAAGCTATGGGCCATAGGTAGATGTAAAGTGAGGGCAGACTTGTAGAGTACTGAGTAGTACTGTGAAAAATCGAAGCCTATGCAGTTGTTAATAGACTTTTTTCTCTCCACCCACCCCTCATCTGCATCACTAATTATTATTCATATAGTATGGGTATGTTTTTCTCAAAACCTAATGTTGGGACTTGTGTTCTATTATTGGTCATATATTTAATAATTTGCATATTAGCATACTTTGTTCAAATGCCATTGTTGGTGGCCTGTTGCTGTCAATGTAACTGGCATGCTGTTACAATGATTACTGTTGTTCCATTTATGCATGTGTTATGTTTGCTATACAACTGTTTGAAATTTGTTGGTTTGGGTTAACTGGAACAACCACACATGCTGTTATAACTAATTTTGAAATGTTTTGTTCAAGACTAATACTAATCTTGGATAACTTCAACACCATAGCAAGTTTGGGAAGGCAGATCCTAGTGGATCCACCTGTCCTGCCTCATCTGGTTGTGGCACTGAGCCCCAGCATGTCTGGGACCCAACCTGGAACTTCCTCATCTGCTGGTCCTGCACCACCTTCAGGTGGAACCACCTCATGGGATGGGGCCATCCCACCCCCCCCAGTGTGGGTGGGGAGAGGATCCTGTCACCCACTGTAGGTTCTGGGCTATGGTGTGCAGCATGATCTGCTCCCAGTAGAATGGAAAGCTGCATCAGATTTTGGGCCGCCTGGCACACCTGGATGGGCAGGCTGCCCCTGTAGTCCAGCCCCCAGCACAGCCAACTTCGGGGCCGTGAAGCAGCAGTGGTGACTGCCATGGGTGGGGAGCTCAGTCCCACTATATCCATTTGGGGTCTCATGGGCCTCTGATTCCCAACCACCCTCCCTGTCCAAGGTGTTTACCCCCTTATGTCATATATCACCCCTGTCTGCTGTCCTGTATGTCTTGTCTGTCTGTGAATGAACCTATCTCCCCAAACATACCTACAGCCCTTTGCTAACATCCCACTCTCACCTGAATAAAACAGAAAGGGCATCTGTCCCACAAAAAAAATCATTGCGCCATACATAGTTCTACATTTCGCCTCCATGTCCAGTGACATAAATCAATTAACACTCAAATTACTCTACAAATGTATGTTGCCGACACCCATCCCTATGGGGTGTGAGGCTGTAAATTCCAAATTTTCCACATCAGACACAGCTGTTGCTGCAGAAGAAATGTAGAGCTATGGTTCTTTCCTACACCCATCCTGCACATCCCTAGCTGTTTTTCCTAATGTTTTACCCCCTGCTTGACCCCATTTTACCACTTTCCTATCACCCTTTTTCTTTTCTTTAACTAAAATTAGGGTGCGTGTAAGCGGGAATAAGCACCGCTAAGCAAAGCTAAGAGGACTTAACAGTCTGTTAGCATCACTTAGCTTCACACAAAAGCATGTAAACCCACTTACAACTGCTTAAAAGTGCTTTAATCACTCTGTCTCCTTCAGCCCTTTTTCTACCCAGCAATAAATTAATCAGCCATGCCAAGTCTCAAACACAGGACGCTGTGCACTACAGTCACAGCAACATACCATTACACCATCTGAGATATGAAGATTTATAATGCTTTGAGAAACATATTATGCATTATGGTAATTTAACATTAATGAAAAAAGTCATCACTACTAAATCTTGAACCTAGGACCCTGTGCGCAACGATCACAGCAATGTACCTCTACACCATCTGAGCTGTAGGAATTTTGAATGCTTTTACAAACATATCATGCACTACAGTCATTTAACATATGGGAAAAATACATATCCTTAGTACTCTTATACACACACACACGCACACACACACACACACACACACATGTATATATGTATATATATATATATATATATATATATATATATATATATATATATATATATATATATATATATATATATATATATATATATATATATCAATCTCTTACTGCAAGACATCTGCAAAAAGCCTGACAAAGTTGGGGGATAAAGGGCAAACAATAGTGACATATTTGAAATATGGCTGTTATAAGAGTAGAAGTCTGCTAGAGTAGCATTGTTTGTTTTAACATATATTTTCTGATAGATTTCAGGTCTGAAACACAAATGATTGTCATCATTTACTGATGTCAATGCTCACATCATCCCAGTGATTTGTCAGAAGCCCATACATAACAGACCAAACATATGAGGCACACATCTGGAAAATGTATAGACATCTGGACAGTGGAGCAATATGACAGCAGTCATGTAACAAAAGGGAAAAACACTGAGAGCTGACAACCACTTCACCCATCACCTTCTGAACTATAGTCAGACCAACATGACACTACCCCAAAACATCTCTGGGGAATTAGTCATGCATTTGCAAATATATCATGCACTACAGGGGTTTAACTGTAGGGAAAAGCAGATATCAGTGAGAAATGGTCCACCTACAACCATTTGTACCACAGTCACATCAACGTACCAGTACCCCAAGTGAACTTTAGAGTATAACGACTGCTTGAACAAACATATCCTGATTGCCAGTCACAAACTACACCGACATAAAATGCCCCAAGTCACAGTCTACTGGGAATCCTAAGGTATTACAGGACATTTCTCAGTCTGCCCCTACAAACATATACACCTGATAGACCACCAGCAACTGTAGCAGTATGCCCAGTCAGAAAGGATCTAGGATACTCATATCTGCCACTCTCCCTACTCTGCCCAACAAACATTTAAACACTACACTGCTACACAATCTTGACAGTCTGTTAACAATGGCCAGACATACATAGCTCTCAACTGTACAGATTTCCACAGAATGTCCAAGGTGTGGAACCATATTTACGGCCACTGCTGCCTATCACTTCCAGAAGTCTGCTAAGTCACTGGGATATCAGGAGTGAAGTCACTAAAGCATGATATACCATACCTCTGAATCTCTTACTGTAAGACATCTGGACAAAGCCTGACATACTTAGGGGACAGGGGACCAAAACGAGTGACATATCTCACATAATGGTGTTACAAACCGAAGCAGGCGCTGGTGTTACCGGGTTTGTTGTAACGTAACATCCCTGAAGGATATGATGTCTGAAACACAAATGGATGTCAACATTTACTGACTTCACTCCTCACACCCTACTGATTTCTCAAAACAGAAATTGTCTGAGGAACAAACCAAACATAAGAGGCAAACATCTGGGCATTCTGTGGACATCTGGACAGTTGAGAGGTATGTCAGAGATATATCACTGTCAGACGTCAAGTCACACAGAAAATGCATGTCTATACAAACCCTGTTAATCTAGCAATCTTCTATGTGTATAACAGCAATACTTATTTACAGTCTGTACTCTATTCTGGAACTTTGTCCCCCATTTTGTTGGACTGTCTTCATATTTCTTGTTCTGAGAGGTATTTCCACCTACCTTCTGTGAAGTTGTAGCCCCCACACCTCCATAATGTCCTTCTCACAGGCAAGGAAAATAGTCAAGGCCCACATGAAGGACTTAATTATAGCACTGTGTATGGCATTGGCAAATGGAAAGACAACACAGCTGCCCTGGATGCAAGTAGCAAGTGGGAGACACCAATTGGTGCACAGGCCATCACCTGCTCATGAGTATTACCAACAAAAGGCAAGTTGCTGCCTATGCAAAGCAGGTCTGGACCTGTCTACACAAAGACAGACTGCGACTACAGAAACCTAAACATTTGCATTATTCTGAGAAAACTCTTCAGCACTTTAACAGGTATGTCACTCAATTAAGCATGTAATGGAATGCAGAGGGGATGCAATAATGTGAAATAGGAAGTTAAATACTAGGTCACAACAAGACTTGCTGGACTCACATGTTGTTGTCTCGCACCTATGGCCATTCCTGCAGTCCCTGTCTGCAGTGACATAGATCACAGCTCTGGCCCCTGAGTCACCCCAGCAAAGGTCAGCTCATGTATGACTACTACTGGAGTGTCTGTTGTCCAATACTGACTGTGGCACTGCTAGGCCAGCTGCCTGGGATGTAAATATTTATATGTCACCTGTGAATGCTACTATGATACATATGCTTGTCTTACAAATGTAAGAGACTTCAATAGGTTATGTGCATAGTAAACAACTGGCACAGAAGTGTGTGTTGAACTGTATGTTGTATACTGAGCTCATACCTTTCAACTGTCAGAGTGTTGCAGACTGACCACGTTTGCCTCATTTTTGTAGTCAATGTCTCATACAGTTGTGTATTGCCTGGCAAATCACTGGCAACCCACTAAAGACTGAAGTCATAACATAATAGCATACATTTGAATGTCAGAGGTCATATCCTGCAGAGTATTCTTGTGAATGCAAAACCGTCCTTGCTAGCAACTAAGTGTGTTACAGCTAGATTTATAAATTTTCACTGTTTTCCTGCCTTTGCCCACCATTGATGTGTGCCTTTGTGCAGGTGTCTTGCTCTAATAGGAGCTAGGAGTCTTAGCATGAAACTCATGTCATTGCAAGTGTATCTTGTCCTGGAGGATGCTGACATTTGTGCAGTCACTGACACCTGGTTTGCAGCTGTGGAGAGCCCATTAACTTTGCCAGGTTACTCATTCTACCATACATTTTGACCCCAACTGGAGGGCTGCAAAGCCACAGGAGGTGGAGTTTTAAATATTACCATACACATACACACCTCCAGGCTGGCCAAACAGTATGATGCATGGGAGAAATCCCAAGTGCAGTTAACTGTTGACAAAACATCGACTCAAATCATAGCTAGCTGCAGACATCCAACCATGACTCTGGACACTCACTACACCTATCTGGACTTGCTTTAATCTGTCAAGATTCAACCATCTACCCTGTCCTGGGTCACTTTAACTACCTAACCATAGTGTGCATGACCTATTCAACCTGAACATGAGCACACAGAGATTCCTTGGCTTTATCAGTGACAATGTATTGGGTCAGCTTGTCAACACTGTACCTGGCCTAACCAACATGAGTAGCCACTGTAGCACTCCTACAGTGTCATCCCATTTGGTAAGATCTGACCACATAGCCATCACTGTTGAGGTCACCATCTCACCTGCCCCCCCCCCCCCTTGTCAGGGTCAAACAAAATAAACTTTCCAAAATTTACTATAAATCTCGTCAGAGCAGGCAGAAAAAGAAGCTATGTCTTACCATAATGTTCCATCTGTGTTGTAGATCTTTGTTCATTCATTACTACTAGGATCTCAGTTCCATCCTCGGAACTGATATGGCCATTTCCAAACTCTCGCCAGCCAAAAACTCTCAGCTAAGACCTACCCATAATGCCCTCTCCTAGTTACTCCAGATCGAGTTTGCCCACCCCTAGATAATAGATGTAGTAATAGAAGAAATAGAAGGCTCTGTCTGAGCAAATACCCTAACTAGGAGTTCCTAAAGACCACTAGGAGTCCAGGCAGGGGGAAGGAGGGCAGGAAGTAATGAATGAACAAAGATCTACAACACACATGGAACATCAAGGGTGTGCAAAAGGTATTCCCCTCTATTAGAATGCTGAGGGAAGAAAACCGTCAGGTCAATAGATTGGTTAATGGAAAAAACAGAAATGACCTTGGGCAAGAAAGAAGGGTCAGTATGAAGGGTCACCCTATCCATGTGGAAGATCAAGTAAAGTTTCTTGACACTCAAGTGCTGCAGCTCAGATACTCTTCTCACTGAGGTAAGTGCTACTAGAAGTAAGGTTTTCCATGACAAAATTTTTAAATCACATGAATCATAGGGTTCGAAAGGAGGACCTGAGAGAGACTGAAGTACCAAAGTCAAGTCCCAGGGTTCTAAGGGAGGCTTGACTGGAGGTTTAACATGTAATACTCCTTTCAAAAAGGTTTTGCATAGGAGGTGTGACATAATTGAAGAATTATCAAGTCCATTATGAAAACTGGCGATAGCTGCTAAATGTACAGGGATCATCAATGCTGAGGCTCCTGCATGTAAAAGAGTAGTCAGGTACTGTAGAATCTTTTGAATAGGCATAGAGAAAAGGTCTAAGTTCTGATCCTTGGCCCAAATAGAGAACCTAGTTCATTTACTACAATAAACTTTCCTGGTGGAAGGTTTGTGTGAAGCCAGAAGAATTTCACAAACAGGAGATGGGATGTCAGGCAGCCTGGTAATCACTGGAAGTGGAGGAACCAAGCTGTGAGCTTGAGACTGTGCAGGTTCGGATGAATCAGTCCCTGAGGATGAGATAACAGGTCTTGGGATTGATCTACGATCCACAGGCTGTGAATCAGATGAGGCCATAAAAATGGGAACCAGACTTGACGGGGCCAGTAGGGGGCAATGAAGATCACTTTGCTTCTCAACCTCTGAGCTTTCTGGAGAAATTTTGGAATGAGGGGCAATGGGGGGAAAGGAATACAGAAGACCATGGGCCAATCATGTGTTAGAGCATCCCACGGTGGTTCCCCCTGAGGGAGATCAGGGCAAAATAGCTTCTGCCTTTGTAGTTTAGGGGGGAAGCAAACAGGTCACAGCAAGGCTTGCCCCAGCGCTGGAAGATCTGATCTGCTGTTACAGGGTTGAGGGACCACTCATGAGGCATCAGGATGTTCTTGCTTAGATTGTCCGCAATAAGGTTGGAAATCCTGGGAATGTGCATTTCTATAAGAAAGTGGTTGGAAGCTATTGCCCAGTGCCAAATCCTCATGGCTTCCCGACACAGGGGGTAAGACCTGGTTCCACCTTGCTTGTTGATATACCAGACGACTGACATGTTGTCTGACTGAATTGCAATGGTCCCAGAGGGTAGGGATGCATGGAACACTTGTAATGCTAAGAGAACTGCCCTCAGTTCCAGGACATTTATGTGCAAATTGGCCTCCATGGGGGACCAGGTGCCTTGGACAGTCTTTCCCTGGAAATGCCCCCCCATACACACCCTGACAGGGAAGTGTCTGTGGTCACAGTGGCCATGGGCTGGGGAAGACAGAATGGTCGACACCAAAGATTCATTTGTGGCTTCATCCACCATAGCATTTCTTCCTTGCAACGGTTTGTAAGATGTATCATGTGGTCGAGTGGGTGAGTTAGTAATGACCATTGTGCTGAAAGGAGCCACTGCAGGATTCTCATGTGCAGACTCACCAGTGGTACTAACATAATGGCAGCCACCATGGAGCCTATGAGTTGCAGTGCAAGATGTGCTGGTACATAGGTCTGAGGAAGAAGATCTTGGATTTGGTGTCTTATTTTCCAAATCCTGTGAGGGTGAGAAAAGCTTGACAGGATGCTGTGTTGAAGACAGCTGCAATAAATTCCAGTGTCTTCATTGAGGACATTTGAGATTTGTCTTTGTTGATTGTAATCCTCAAGCGGAGAGCAAGACCTTGAGTGTAAGAGAGGCTGCGGACTAGAAGATTCCTGGTCAGAGCGATAAGGAGCCAGTCGTCAAGACAGGGAAACACCTGAAATCCTTGTAGTCAAAGATGAGCTACCACAACTGCCATACATTTGGTGACCACTTGTGGGGCTGTCAAGAGACCAAATGGCAGTGCCCTGAACTGGTAGTGATTGGCTCCCAGCCAGAAGTGGAGAAACCTTCAGGAGCAGTGATCCATCTTCATGTGGTAGTATGCATTCTGGAGGTCTATAGAGCACATCCAGTTGTCCCTCCCTAGGAAGTGAAGAATGGACTATACCATGACCATCCAGAATTTTTGAGGTTTGATAAATTTGTTCAATAGGCTGAGATCCAGGATTGGTCTCCAGTGCCCTGTCTTTTTTTGGCACTAAAAAGAACCTTGAGTAAAACCCGGATAAAGTCTGGTCTGGTGGGACTATTTGGATGACTCTTTTTCTTAGCAGCTTTTCTGTTTCTAAGGCTGCTAATTCCCTCTGTTTGGGTGGTACATCGGGGATTCATTTGACAGGTCTAAGAGTTAAATCAAATGGTATTTGGTGGCCTCTGGATATTATTACCTGCACCCAAACATCAGTAGTATTAAGATGCCAGGCTGGTACGTGCAGAGAAAAATAACCCCGACTGCTTCCAGAGGAAAGCAGTTGGGCCGCTGCTCAGGAGCACTGGTAGGGTCTGCCAGAGAAAGAATCTCTAGTGCCCAGATTACACAGACTCCCTCTACCTCAAAAGGGGAGTCTTCCATATGAGTTGCCTTCTCTGCCCCGGGGGGATTATTCACCATGAGTGTCAAGAAAAGATCCTTGGGATTTCTTGAACCACATTTTTGCTCCCTTCTGGTTCCTGGAATAGGACCTCTGGGGGTTGGAAAAGCTTATGCCACAGCAAACAAGGGTCTTTCCATCTTTCTCACTGTCTCATACTTTGGGTCCAAAAAGTGCAGATTCATCAACAGGTGATTTGACGAACGAAGATTTAAAAGGGTCTCTGAAGTCACACAACCGCATCCAAGCATTACGTCTCATGACAATGCCTGATGCGGCAGCTTGAGCTGCCCCCTCGGTGGTGTGAGATATCAAATGCATGGAGGAGTTCGAGATGGATTCAAGAGTAGCTAGCTGTGAGGCGACAGTATCACACACTTCATCAGGCAGTACCCCCACAATTCGGAGATTAGGTCTCTTTAGAGGTAAGTAAAGTGTGCCAGATAGTTCAGTGACTGAATGGCGAAGGTTGCTGAAGCATAGGTCCACTTCTGTAGTCTGTCCATGGTCCAGGACTCCCTGTTTGGAGGATTGACAGTGGAACTATCTTTTGTCAGTTTGCTCTTGGTGGCCGCCACCATGACCATAGAATCAACTGTCAACTGCTTGGACTAGTGGGGCTGGTCTTCAGGTGTAGATAAAATTTTGTCTGGCCTCTGGGGGACAGGTTCTACATTGTTCGGGGCCTTCCAGGCATGCTGCACAGTAAGTTTAACAAGGTCATCTGCCGGTGGGGTCACCCAGGAAGTAGATGGCTGGGCACAGAAGGCCTGCAAGAACAGTGATTCCTCAGAAGAAGGTCAGAGGACTTCCAGTCTCCCCGCTGCTTGAGGATTTTGAGAATGTCTCCAAAAGATATGTCATCTGGGGAAGACCATGGGGACCCTTCCCCCTCATCCCAATCACTGTCTTCAGTGATAGAGTCCTCCAGGGAATCAAGGTACTTCCTCTTGCACCGTTTCTTCTGGGGTGGCTCCCCAGTGGGATCTTCTGAGGAGGACTCCAGAGAAGGGGTTGCCTTCAAAGGGGGTTCTTGTGACTCTCATGCCCAGGGTCCTGAAATAGAGGGTTGGGAGAGGTGCATGCTAGAGGGGGTTCTGATACTGATGTCATTGGTGATGACTGCAAGCCTTCTGAGTGAAGGACCCTCTAGCAGGCCCACCCGAGGAGGGATGGGAACCCGGAACTGGGAGGGACAACCTTGGAACTGGGGTCACACCCCACCCTGAGGAACCCACCTCCAGGTGAGGAGCTCCAAGAAAACTGGAAGCCATCGGAGCTGTGGACATAGACAGCGACAGTGAGGAAAATAGGTGCTGGGCTAGGTACTAAGGTACAGATGGTCCAAGTACTGCTCCAAGTGAGCATCAGCTCCACTGGAGCCAATGCAGCAAGGGTGGTTGGTGCTGACAAAGGAAACACTGCTGTCAGAACCAAGACAGTATGCACCAGAGTGGACATCAGTACCGAGATCTCCGGGATCAGGATAGAGACCAGAGGAGGATAAACGGGAAGATGTAGTAAAAGATTCTGAACCAAGAGGGATGGAAGATCTAGCTGGAATGGGAAATCCCTAGCTGTTAGAAGCTGGTCCACAACCCTCATCAGATCAATTCATAAAAACTCCTAGCAGATCTAAAGGAGGCTGCTAAAGGAGAATCAGGTCTTTCTAGAAAGGGGCTAAACCTCTGCCCCAAAAAAGGGTTGTAAGTTGGAGAGTATCTCGTTCATGTCAGGTATTCAAGTTTTGGAGCCAAAGAAACTGTCGTCACCATGGCCAGGGATGGTGCCGAAGCAGGTACAGTCATTGAAGCCAAAGTTGGATCCAAGGATGGCACCAAAGTCAGTGGTGCCGAGGTTGGAACTGAAATTGGGGTAAATATCATGGATGGCACTGAGGGAGAGGACACAGAGCCTGGTGCTGAAGAGATCTGTGCCGAGGGCGCTGGTGAAGCACGGAGCCAACTCGGTTCTTTAACTGACGGAGATGCAGGAACCGAGTGACTCTGTTTTTCCTTATGTTTTTTGGTCTTAGGAGGGGGTGAGACTGCCGACCCAGATAGAGCCTCCGAAAAAAGTGTCTTGAGAAAACCTTTTAAACTAAGTTTATTTTTATGTTCTGCTAGTGTACGATTACTAAAACTAGCACAAATGTCACTGTCAGCTTTAATATGATCCACGCCCAAACAGCAGACATGAGCATGTGTATCCGAGTTAGGCATCTTACTCCCACACTTGTTACACTGTTTAAACCCCAACTTAGCTTTGTCTGACACAGTAAGGCAACAAGGCTATCCTGTAGAAAAAACAAAATAAGGGAGAGAAAAAGGGAGAAAATACCAATGATGGTATTTAAAAAATACCACAAGTGGTAAGGAAGGGCCTGTCTAAGGCAGGAGAGAGGGACAGTACCAATATTGGTAGAAATTAAATTACCAAGGTAAAGGGTAGGGAATAGGATTAGGTTATAGACGACGGTGAGAAAAAGCTAACTTGACTAAAAAATAAAAAATTTCAAAGAGAAACTATCTTCAAAATAACAATTTTCTACTTAGCTTTGAGAGAGATGGCTAGCACGTCTGACTAGGAACTCGGCAAACGAGATCTGGAGTAACTAGGAGAGGGGCATTATGAGTAGGTCTTAGCTGAGAGTTTTTGGCTAGCATGAGCTTGGAAATGGCTGTATCAGTTCCAAGGATGGAATCGAGGTCCTATTAGTAATTAATGAACAAAGATTTACAACATCAGATGTAGCTTTACAGCCACTGTCCCATCAGTTGGAACTAACAGTAGTGTCCAAGCCCATATCACAATAATATGTGAACACCTACATAGCTGTATGGACGCAGCAATACCTGACAGGACAACATCATCTCCCTCATGGTAGAGTAAACCTCTGTGGTGGACAGCAGCAAATACCATAATAGGTGGAAATAATTGCTGGACAGGGCCAAGAAGGAACAGGTGCCTAACTGGAAGCAATGTCACCTTGGTGTGAACAAGCAAATAAGCTCACAGATGAATTACCCTAAGGATATCTTTGAGTGCAAATTGGACACATCCACCAAGACCAATCACTAGGCCTTCCACACATATGTCTGCAATCCCAGAGGCAACACTCAAATCTGCTCTGTAGTGGTGGTCAAGAACACCACATACACATACAACATAGATATAGCCAACCTGCTGCAGACAGGTTAAGTGTAAACATCACCCCCCTGTCCCACCATCGGTACACATGGATATGCACAGCACCTGCCCCCCTCCCCTCATCATCAGGAAGCAGGTCCGTAATGCCCTCTCAAAGGCAGCACACAGAAGTCTCCATAGGCCTGTTACAATCCCTGGCTGCATCCTACATGAACTTAAGCATGAGCTCTCAGCTCCATTACACACTGTAGTCAACCAAAGCCAAAGCACTAGTGTCATCCCATCTGCACAGAGGACAGCCACTGTCATCCCTATACACAAAGGAGGAGCAATCCACTGACCCAGCCAATCATATACACACAAGCTTAACTAGCCTAATCTGCAAGGCCATGGAAGGCAATATCAAGGACCTTATAAACAGGGACATCGGCAACTTCAAAATGCTTGAGCCCACACAGTGTGGTATTGTCAAAGGGAAGTGGTCAACAAACACAAGGATGAGGGGAAGATGGTGCACACTGCTTACCTTCACTTAGCCCAAATCTCTCACAATAATCCCCAGGTGGCTATGATACATAAGCCTACACAGCTAGGCATCATCTTGTATGTTACCAGATTTGTAGTTAACTGTCTCAATGATAGTACCCTCTCGGTCAAAGTAGTGGAAGCCATCTCTAGTAGTAGACCCTTACCGAGTGGTGTACACCAAGGATTGGTCTGGAGGCCTCCACTATTTGAGATATACGTTTCTGAGGTACAAGACAAAACCAGTGGTCTGTGACTGACCAGGTTTACAGATGATTGCAAGTTGGCCACTGTCATACATTCCCCTACTGATGTGAGCATCCTCCAAGAGGCCCTTACTCAAATTAGTGACTGGTGCAAGAAGCATTGCCTCAAGGAGATGCATCATTTTCCCTGTTGTGGTAGATGTCAGCCACACTTATTATGGCAGTAATAGCAATGTACTGAGCATGCAATCAGATGTGAGATGACTTGTGCACCAAGGTTAGCAGCAACCTGACAGTTTCCTACCGTGTGGGCACCATTGTACGGAAGGCTGTCTACATGTTCCACCTCACAAATATGGGTATATCATCCAGGAACCAGGAGGCCACAACATCCCTGTACTCCCCCCTTATTGGACACATTACTGAGTACAATGGCTCTTTTGGCATGCACCTTGCCAAGCAAATGCAGCAGTTGCAGAGACCACAGCCAGACAAATCCAGGGTCTGCAACACCTATCCTATACAGATAGGCTGAAAGCCCTGTCCCTGTACCCAGACTCATACAGACTCATTTTATTTTATTTATTTATTTTACATTTGGTTACCGGGATAGTCCGACTGGATACATGTCCATTTTCAGTGGAGGCCCATGGAGAAAAGCTCCACATAGACAAAAACATACATTGATTATACAAGAAGTTGAAAAACAAAACTCCACATAGACAAAACATAAATTGTTTATACACAAAATTAAGCAAAACCAATAGAGTATATGAAAACAGAGTGATTATTTACATTATATACATTGGATATGTAGTGTTCCCTAATAGGGGGTTCAGAATTCTTATGGGCAAACGCTGTTACAAGTTAGTTTGGATACATAGCTAGGTGGCATAGTTACATGTAATGATAATTACTGGTTATTCTATCAATTTATAGCTTAGTCAGGGTTGGTGCATGGGCATAGCCAGTTCACTTTGAGATGCTGTTTGAGGTTTTTTTTAAGAGACTTTTGGAGGATTGTAAAGTTCTATAGTTTGGAAATGAGTTCCAGGTTTTGCCAACAAAGCTGGTGAACAGGATTCACCAGCTGAGTTATTAGCTTTGTGGGTTTGGACCAGTAATTTATCGACTGTCCGTAGGGATCTTAGGTTGTTATATGGCTTAATAATATCCTCAGGGTGGTACAGAACTTTGTGTGCTATTAAGAGTTGATTGAATTGTATTAAGCTGGACAGTTCTAGCCACTCTACTTGTTTCAGGTTCTGGCAGTGGTGGGTTCTATAGGTGGAGCCAGTGGTGAATCTGGCAATATGGTTGTAGCTATGGGATAGCTTACTTAGTTCAGTTTTGTTGAGGTTTGAGAATACGGGTGAGGCATATAAAAGAGTAGACAGTAGGTGTGATCGGGCGATTGGAGTCCTAGCCAATGGGGTTAAAAGTGTCTTGTTTTTGTACAGTGATCCTAGCTTCTTACTGAGGGTCTGTATGGTTTTGTTGACCTGTAGATCAAATTTGAGATTATTGTCTATGATAACCCCTAGAAGTTTAGTGTGTTGATCTGGGGAGATAGTGGTGCCATTCGTAGATGTGACAGAGAATGACAGTGCAGCAGATCTACTAGTGGGGGTGAAGAGTAGTTTTATTGGGGTTCAGTAGCAGGCGTTGGTTGGTGAGCCAGTTCTCAATGGTGTTAAATGTATTTTGGGTTAAGATTTGCAGTTCGGATGGGGAGGTGGCTGAGCAGATCAAAGTGGAATCATCTGCATATTGAATACAGGTAGCTTTAGGGATAGCAGTGTGCAGGTTGTTGATAAAAATAGAAAGAGTAGCGGTCCAAGTATGGAGCCTTGAGGGACACTGAGTGTGAGAGGTAGCTGATAGGAGAGTTTACCCTGCCATAGTACTGCCTGTTGTCTACCAGTCAGGTAGGACTGGAACCACTGGATAGCATGCTTATTGAGGGAAATAGATTTTAAAGACAGTATGAGAAGTTCATGGTTGACCATGTCAAAGGCTTTTGATAGGTCAAGGAAGAGGGCAGAGGTTAGCCTGTTGTCATTTCTGTTTTCGGTTATTGCATTAGTAAAGGGGAGGAGGGCTGAGGTGGTTCTGTGTTATGGCCTTAAACCATGCTGGGAGTTGGATAGTAATTTATTCTGTATGAGGTATTGCATTAGTTATTTGTGTACACATTTCTACATTATTTTGGCTAGTGGGGAAAGAATGGCAATGGGTCTGTAGTTGGATACGTCTGTAGAGCTACCAACTTTATGGAGTGGGATGACGTGGGATATTTTCCAGAGGGAGGGGATAGTGTTTTCAGATAAGGTTCTGTTAATAAGGATGGATATGGGATATGTAATGGCATCTGCAGCTATCTGTAGGTACTCTGCAGGGAGGAGGTCAGCAGTTTTAGAAGAGTTTTGATAAAACTAGTGGATATTGGCTGGAAGCTAAATTCAGTGTGATTAGTAGATAGATTAGGCATATGGTTTAAGTCTGTGGATGTTAGCTGATTTGCTAGGGACTGGATTGTTTCAGTGAACAAAATTGTTGTAGGTGGCTATGGCCTCTGGGGAACTATGGGTGAGGTTAGCTCGGGTTGGGGTAGTGGAATGACCTGGATGAAGTAGTTAATTTAAGCCTGCCCAGAACTTTTGGGGGTTGTTTTGGTGTTTTTGTAAGAGATTGTGGTAGAAGCTTTTTTTATCCAGTAAAACAGATTTTTTTTCTGTCATTCCTGAGTTGACGATATTTTAGATGGTTGAGTGGGGCTTTGTTTGTTCTCCAGCTGGCCCAGGTTCTGTTTCTAGTTTTGATTTTAGATTTGGTATCTTTTGTGAGCCATGGTGCTGTATTTGATCTTGATTTCATTGTACATACTAGAGCATGGGAATCAAGGATACTTAGGAATTTATTGTTAAAGTAATCCTGTAGCCTCTTTTATTGGTAATTTTTTAAATTTTGACCAGTCAACTGCTTGTAGTTCATTTAGGAATATTGCAGTGACAAGTTTTTTTCTGTTTCTAACTGTTTTATATTTGGTCTGATGAGGATTTCCTACTTTATGTTTTATGATATAGGTTAAAAAATGGTCACTAAGGTCATCAGGGAGAGTGCCAGCTGTATACATTTGGGGTTGGTTATTTACTAGGATCCAGTCTAGGATACTTTCCCTGTTGGTTGGTTTATTTATCCTAGTGGGAGAGGTGATGGTCTGTTTAAACCCAGATAAGTTTATAGGAGTGAGGGGGGTTCGGAAGAGCAGGGGTACCAGTCGATGTTAAAGTCCCCTAGAACTATGGTTTCTAGGGGATAGGTATAGGATCGCCAGAATGAATCTTATTGTTAATGTTTCTAATATTTAAGTGAAATGCTAGGATGGAACTAGTGGGAGTGAAGAGGGGTAGTCTGACTGTGGGGGTTGTGGTGGGGGGGTCAAGGTTATTGGGTGTGGGTGGGCCAGGGTTGGGATGGATGTCACCGTGTGTTGTTAGGTCATAGTGACAGGATATTCTAAGCTTTAGGAGTTTGTTTATGAGTTTTACATAGTCTTTGTCTTTAGAATTGTGTTTAGTGGCTTTACAAGGGTGATATTTTATTGAGGGTGCTATGTTAGGTCTGCTGGGGATGCCAAAGTGTTTGGTGTTATGTGAAAAGTTGTGTGTGTCTGTTTGACCATTTGGGTAGTGAATACCATGGTCAAGTGTTTGTTCGTAGGCAGTAAGAACATAAAATAGAAACAGTAACTATATAACATACTAAACAGAAACCATAGGCGAACTGTGTCTGGCATACAAGGCCATTTCCAAACTAGCCTTGATGGCATTTCTGCATATCCGTAAGACAAACCCCAATCACACAACACGTATGCAAGGCCCTCACCTGGTCTATGACACGTACAGTACTTGTTGGTGGGATAGTGTAGTGTCCCACACAATACACTGTCTGTAAAATACACTCCCTCCCCATGTCTAGCAGTGTACGTGTATATCCCTCTTGAAGAAAAAGCTGAATGACTGCATGGGAAACTGGAAAGACACCCGTGGGATCTTGCGTGTACCCCAGCTGGACAGAGGAAACAGGTGCTGGCTTTGAAGGGACATGGGTGAAAGTCTGGGCTAGGCTTATGAGGGCATCCAGGCCAAAAAAAATATTATTTTAGATATATTCACAAGTATTAATCACTTTATGTGTATCATAAATTTGTTAACCCACACTATTTTATTGAATACTACTATTTATTTCTTGGTGAATTCTCTGTCATGCATACTCTCTGAATCTACTGTAGTTTAAGATATATATATATATATATATATATATATATATATATATATATATATATATATATATATATCTTCTTTCAGCTTTTCCCAGTTAGGGGTCACCATAGTGGATCACCTGTCCATTCATGACTGGCATTGGAGTTTTACAGTGTTGAGATGTCAGCTCGACGCTCAACCTTCCACAGAAGGCACACACACACACACACACACACACACACACACACACACACCTAGGACCAAATTAGAGTGTCCAATCTACCTACAGCATGTCTTTGGGATGTGGGAGGAAATCAGAGCACCCAGAGGAAACCCACATGACCACAGGGAGGACATGCAGACTCTGCACAGAAGGCACCCCAGCCAAAGATCAAACCAGAGACCCTCTTGCTGTGAGGCAGCAATGCTAACCGCTGCACCACTGCGGCTGCCCCCATACATTATATATATATATATATATATATATATATATATATATATATATATATATATATATATATATATATATATATATATATATATATATATATATATATATATATATATATATATATATATATATGTATGTATATATATATATATATATATATATATATATATATATATATAAAAACAATTGTTTTCATATTCTTTGTATGTAACTGCTTTGGTGCTTCTCTGTGATTGTATCTGGAGCTTTTCTGCCCAGGTCTCCACTGAAAACGGGCTCCTCATGGTTCATAGGTTCATAAGTTCATAGGTAGGTACTAAGATATAGGCCCAAAGGCCTATGTAAGCCTAGCCAACAAGGTTCCCTGGCTTATGCCACCCAAGAAAGTTATTTTCCTGTGCCACTGTCGAGCAGAGACACAGAAGTGATCCCCAGCGTGTATTTCCTATTTCTCATCCACTCACCAAGATCTTTCTTGAAATGTGCTAATGAAGAACTTTGCTTGACATAGATGGGTAGCCTGTTCCAGAGTATGGGAAGTCTCTGGGACAGGAATCCATCCCTCCAGCATGTCCTGTTTATTGTGGTGACAAAGTTTAGGTCCTAGAGAGTGTAGTCCAGAGGGATTGGGATTTCTTTAGGTGTAGCATGTCCAACAGCTCTGGGTTTGACATAGCTTTATATGTTAGGCAGAGATCACCTCAAAGTAGGTGATATGCTACGGAGTAAAGCTAGAGTTTTTTGAGATGATCAGTGTAGGGCATTTGTTTGAGGCCAGTAATCCTTTGTGAGGTACTTCTGTGGCCTTTTCAGCTGCTGTAGATATCTTGTGAGGTACATTCTAAAAAGGCATTGTGCTCTACAATGGGTCTAATGAGTGACGAGTAGAGGGGAACAATGACCTCTTTTTTCCTGGATGAGAACCCTTTTATGATGAGGTGTGCCACGTAGAAGGACTTCCTGACTAGTGTGGCGATGTGACTATCAAAGGAGAGACTACTGTCCACCTGGGTCCCAAGGTCTCTTATCACACATTCAGTGTTAAGTAGATTGCTGCCTATGTGGTAGTTCATGGGTACAGAGTTTTTACCAAATGATGACACTGCACTTTTTGGCATTGAGCTTGAGGCCATGGCTCTGACACCAGGCATCTGTCTCAGCGAGGCCCTTCTGTAGGATGTCCACTTCACTTGGGGACTTGACTATGGCTCCTAGTTTGCAGTCATCTGTGAACTTCGTTAGCCAGAGGCCTTCTGTGTTAGCCTGTACTTCAGAGAAGTAGATACCAAACAGGAGAGGTCCCAGGACAGAACCCTGTGGTACTCCACTTGTCACTGCTTTGAGGTCAGATTTGGAGTCTGCAACTTTTACAGTGTGGGTTCTGTCAGTGAGCCAGCTGGCAACCCATCTTGTGATGTAGGGATGTATACCTAATTTAGTAAGTTTAGCTATAATTCCAGAGTGGGGGATGGTGTCGAAAGCCTTGGCGAGGTCAAGATAGGCTGTGTAAACCACCTTACCTTCATCTACGGCTTTGGTGACTGCCTCAAAGAAGTCAATCAGGTTCAGGAGGCATGATCTGCCTTTCACAAACCCAAACTGGGTGGGATCCAGAGTTTGGAGGTTACCAATGTCTTTGTTTATGAGTTCCATGATGATATGTTCCATGGCCTTGCAGACCAGGCTCATCAGGCTAATAGGCGGATAGTTCCTGGGATCAGTGGTGGCTCCCCCTTTGTGGAGTGGGATAACTGTTGCTGTGCACCATTCAGTGAGCTCAAAGCCTGATGTGAGGCTATTATTGAACATGGTGCTTAAGTGGGGAGCCAGTTCATTCTGAAGTTCATGTAAAACGCAGTCTGGGATGGTGTCCGGTCCAATGGATGCTGTGTTTTTGGCTTTAGGTAGTGCAGCTTTTGCCTGCGTAGTTGTGATTACAGGGACTCTCCATTCTTCCTGTATAGATATGGGCCCTTTAGAGGGTGAGCGGGGAGTAAAGTTAGCACTGAACCTATCTGCCAGGATGTTGGCAATATCAGTTGGTTCTGTAATTTTCATGCCATTGTGCTGTAACTCAGTGCAGATCTAGTTGTTACCATTGAGATTCTTGACATAGCTATAGAATGCTTTGTGGTTGTCCTTAGAATTAGTGGTGATTTTGTTTTTGTAGCTAGCTTTGGAGGATCTTATAAGGGATCTCAGCTTCTTACTGAGGCTGTCCAGGGAGCTTCTCCACTCATGGGATTTTACTCTCTTTTACAACAGTTTCTTCATTCTGTTGTACAGTTTGTTTATGGCAGGCGACCACCAGATTAGCTTCCTCTTTTTGGAGGATAGCATCTTGGTTCTGTTTGGAATAGCACGATCTATGCACTCGTGTAAGTGCTTATACAGTGCATTTGTGTAGGATTCAGCAGTTGTAACTGTATTGTCCATCTGCATGGGTCTCATGAAGTTCACCACTTCTGTCTTAAGCATGAAGTTGGCTTTGGAGAAATTTTTTTACCATGGTTTCTTTAATGGGGGGTGGGGGCGGGATGTGGATATCAAGGGTGATTAGCTTATTGTCAAATCGGATCAACGAGGAGTTGACTTCAGGTGTGGAACACCGATCACTCATGTTGGTAATGACTAGGTCTAGGATATTGTTGCCCCTGGTGGCGGTATGGATAAGGTGATCCAGGGCATTGGAGTTTATGAATTCCAGAAAGCGTTGAGCTAAGGAGTTGGTACATGAGTAGTTTTCCCAGTTAATGGTGGGGTAGTTGAAGTTGCCCATTATTAGGGTGCTTGGTTGAACCCTAATATTTTCCAGCACATCAAGAAAAGAGGAGTGAGAATCCTGGGGCATGGTGGGGTGTCTGTAGTAAGCTACAATTTGGATTGCAGTTTTGCCCAGAGTTAGTTGCACTTGGATAACTCGGCTCAGTTGGACTTCCCCATTTATCATACTGAAATAAATAAATAGCCTGGTATCATCTTATGAAGCTATGCACCTAGTACTTTACATGTTTCCTGTATGTATTGCAGACTGTCCTGCAATGTTGCCTGAAATATATCCCTGTGAGTCTGAACTGTGTACGTACTGCAGCGATAGAGTGTTCTCTTGTTCCTTCATCAGTTATTATCACATATCGTTAAACCTTGTCATTGTGTCTGGTCTGTATAGTAGTAAGACAGCTCTTACAGTACTTGCATATGCACTTGGTCACACTGTATAGCTCATTCCAATAGCCTTGATCTTGGTCACACTTACCATTCTGCTAATAGGTCCATCACACAGTAAGATTTGTCACCCTTTCTTGAGAGCCTTACAGTTGCTGTTAAAGAGATTGATTGTGGCAGTCAGAACTACAGTAAGGTCTGGCTTGAAGGGCCCATAGGTGCAAAGCTGTGCCACACTTTACCAGGAGTGTGTGTGTTTGTGTGTGTGTGTGTGTGTGTGTGTGTGTGTGTGTGTGTGTGTGTGTGTGTGTGTGTGTGTGTGTGTGTGTGTAATACTGCAGGGTATTAATTTACATATGTTGTCTTCCCCTCAAAGGTGAACATAGGGGTTGGTGTCTCACCCCCCACAACCTGATGTCAGTGTCTTAGTGGAATCTCAAGATGATGGCATTCATAGTGAGGCATAGGTCTGGTTGTTGGGGCCTGAATCTGTGCCACTGGTTGGTATCCCACTTTCACCCACAATGTCCTTACACACAGTCAGTATGCCCACACATACCCAGTCCCCAGCAGCCACAGATAATGGACAGTTGGAGGGTGGTGGCATGGAACAAGCTAGTGTGGTGACTATGGCAAGTGTGAGTCTAGACACTAGCCATAGCCAGACAGCAGGTGAGGTCACACACAGGCAGATAGACAGGAGTGCTCAATGGAGGACTGATGCCCATCCAGTCCCTGTCGCAAGTGCCACAGCAGGTGTCACCAGATGCATGTTATGGTCCGTCATGGAGGCACAGGCACGTACTGACCGCAATTCCAGACAGATGCTCAGGGTTATGAATGCAGCACTTCCTGCCATGTGTGATGACCTCCACAGTATTTGTGATGCCATACGTCATTTTGCCAATGTCATGGATATACGGTGGGGTGAGACATTGTCACTGCTCGACCATGCAATGTCTTTGCTTGAGCATGTGGTGGGAGTAGGGCATTAGCCAGGTGGACATAGGTCAGCAACATGTTCAGCTGAGAGTACATGTGGCCATGTACATTCACCGTCCCATAGTGACAGTACCACCAGCACTACCGAAAGGAGGGTGCTGTCCACACCCCACCAGAGCAGGCCATAGGCACGTGGTCCTAGCCAGTCCCATCAGGGATGCAGATCAAGCAGACACCAGTCACCAAAGGGGAGTAGCACTGCATCTGTCCTTGGGCCTGGTGGTGCCAGTGGACTCTTGGCAAAACCAGTTCCTGCATCCCTGCCGGAACATGGTGAACCATACATCCTGTCATGTATGGTCCATGGCTGTCCAACATAGCCCGGTGCTGGACATCTACATGGCTTGATTGTGTGCAGACAAACACTCACATATCTCTATGACAGGCCGGTCACCACTAGACATGCACAGCTCCACTGCTCCAGACACAAACACACACATGATGTCAACCATATGGCCCAGCCTAAACCTCTGGCAATCCCACACCACACCCTGTGCATGTGATGATACTTGTGCCACAGCCCTGTTATCCATACCATTGATGCACAGGGTGAATATCGTAAACTGTAGTAATGTAATGCTGTGTAAGGTGCTGTCTGCTGGCAATAGTTATGGGTACACATCGAGGTGTATGTACCTTATTAGCCATGATGCGTTATTACTGTTGGTACTGCTGACTGACTGTAGTGTCACGTACTGTATTCTGTTTCTGTTTCAGGTGTCTGTGTGTCTGCAGGCTGTGGGCCTGCTGACAGTAGCAATGATGAGTATGGCGGAGTAGAAACACAATGACCTTTTCATAGCCAAGGTACATGTTTACCAGGTATGTTTACATGCAACAGTGTGTGAGGGACAATTGTGGCAGACAGTGTGACCTTGCATACATACCCTTGACACAGACAGCTAGCCTTCATAGGTTCATAGGTTCATAGGTTCATACTAGGCTATCTGCCCTAGGGCATTTATAAGCCTAGCCAGAGTATGTTTGGCTTTCGCCACCCATTTTAAATTAATTTTGCTATGCCCTTTTTTGAGGTTAGTATACTGTGCCTCTGTCTAACAGTGACACAGAAGTGATACCCGGGGTAAACATATGATCTCCCATCCACTCTTCAAGATTCCTCTTGAAGAGAGTCAATGAGGGACTCTGCCTAACCTGGACTGGGATTTTATTCCAGAGTGAAGGGAGCCTCTGGGTTATGAATCTGTCCCTCCAGCATGTCCTATTTATTTCAGTGCTGAGGTTCAAGTCTCTCGAGCACATAGCTCGATGGGATTTGGATTTTTTGAGGTGCAGCATGTCCCTTAATTCTGGGTTGGACATGGCTTTATACGTCAGGCACAGATCACCTCTGAGCAGGCGGCATGCCACTGAGTAGAGCTGGAGTTTCTTTAACCGGGCAGCATATGGCATCTGTTTGAGCCCTTTGATCCTCTTGGTGAGGTACTTTTGGGGTCTTTCCAGTTGCTGCAGGTGTTTGGTAAGGTACATCCCAAAAGGGGCATTGTACTTGATTATGGGCCTGATGAGGGATGAGTAAAGAGGGACGATGACCTCCCCTGATCTAGATGTGAATCCATTCATGATTAGGTGGGCTATATAAAATGTTTTTCTAACCACTTTGGCCACGTGGTTGTCAAATGAGAGATTGCTATCAACTTGGGTCCCCAGGTCCCTAATTACGTCTTCTGTACTTAATGGATTACCACCTATGTGGTGATTTGTGGGCACTTTGTTTTTGCCAAAGGGGATGACTATACACTTTTTGGCGTTTAGCTTGAGGCCATGGCTCTGGCACCAGTTGTCTGTTTCTATGAGGCCCTTTTGGAGGATGCTTGTTTCGGCTGGAGAGTCGATTATGGTGCCCAGTTTGCAGTCATCTGTGAACGTGGTCAGCCACAGTCCTTCCGTGTTGGCCTGTACCTCCGAGAAATATATACTGAACAAGAGAGGTCCCAGGACTGAGCCTTGTGGGACGCCACTTGTAACTGGTTTGGAGTCTGACATGGCTCCAGCAATTCTAACCATGTGGGTTCTGTCCTTGAGCCAGTTTGCAACCCATCTAGTGATATAGGGGTTTATATTTAAACTGGTGAGCTTATCTATAATGCCCGAGTGGGGTATTGTATGCGAGGTCCAGGTAGGCTGTGTGGACCACCTTCCCTTCGTCAATGGCCTTGGTGACGGTTTCAAAGAAATCGACCAGGTTTAAGAGGCAGGATCTGCCCTTAACAAAGCCGAACTGGGTAGGATCCAGTGTCTGTAGGTCCCCAATATCTTTATTTATGAGGTCCATGATGATCCTTTCCATAGCTTTGCAGACCAAGCTAGTCAGGCTTATGGGACGATAGTTTCCAGGGTCCGTTGAGGCACCACCTTTGTGGAGAGGGACCACTGTTGCTGTACGCCACTCTTTGGGTACATATCCTGTAGTAAGGCTAAGACTGAACAGTAGTTTTATGTTTGGGTTTAGCTCTTCTTGGAGTTCATGTAGGACGCAGCCTGGGACACCGTCTGGTCCCATCAATGCTGTGTTTTTTGCTTTGGAGAGGGCGGCTCTTACCTGAGCATCTGAGATGTCAGGGGGGCAGAACTCTGCTGGGATAGATATTTGCCCTTTTGGTGGGGAGGGGGGAGAAGTTTGCGCTGAACCTGTCAGCTAGGATGTTGGCAATGTCTGTGGGTTCGGTGTATTTTTTGTCATTTTGGACTAATTCTGAGCATATCTGGGAATTGCCACCCAGGTTCCTAACATAACTAAAGAAAGCCTTGTGATTATCCTTAGTGTCCTGTTCAATTTTTCTCTCGAAGGTGGCCTTAGACGATTTTATGAGTGCCCGTAGTTTTTTGCTAATACTGATCAGAGATGCCTTCCCTTTTTGGGATTTTGCTCTATCATGTAGTAGCTTCCTCCTTCTTTTGTATAGTTTGTTTATGGCTGGGGTCCACCAGACAGGACATCTGCCTTTGGAGGATTGGGTCTTGGTTTTATTTGGGATTGCATGATCCATGCATTCCTGAAGGTGTTTATAGAGTGCATTTATAAAGGATTCTGCGGTCTGGGCTGTATTTTCCACAGGCCCGGGGGCTTTGAAGGATTCCACTTTGGTTTTGAGGAGTGTGGAATTTGCTTTAGAGAAGTTTTTCACTGTGGTTTTCTGGGCAGGGGGTGGGGTCGGGATGTGAATATCCAGTTGGATTAGTTTATGGTCTGATCTTACCAGTGAGGGATACACTTCTGGACTGGAGCATAGAGTCCCCATGTTGGTGATGATCAGGTCCAGTATGTTTTCCCCTCTTGTGGGAGTGGTAACAAGTTGTTCTATAGCATTTCAGTTTATGAATTCTAGGAACCTTTGGGCTAGGGTGTTGGAGCTAGAGTAATGCTCCCAGTCTATGTTTGGGTAGTTGAAGTCGCCCACTGTAATGGTGTTTGGAGAGACCTTCATATTTTCCAGTGTTTTCAGGAAGGCTGACTGGGGTTCCTGGGTTTGGGAGGGTGGTCTGTTGCAGGCTATAAACTGGAAGGCAGTTTTACCCACTGTTAGTTACCCATGGACAGTCTCTGATGCTTCGTGCTGTGCCACCAACCTGGAGGTGTGGGTATCTTTGATGAATATTGATACTCCCCCTCCTTTTGTAATTCGGTCCAAGTTTTGGGGCCGAAAAGCATGGTATGAGGTATAACCTGGTAGTGCTGCGGTGCTCTCGAGAGCCCTGAACCAGGTTTCTGTTACTACACAGATATCGATGTTCTCCATGCTAAGGAGAGTTTCGAGTGCATGCATCTTGAGGTTTAGACTTCTGGCGTTGAGTAGCATTACTCTTAGTTTCTTATCCCTTGTGATACCTATGGAGGTGGGTTTGTCTTTTGAGCCTTGCCTTAAAATGGCACTATGGGGGTAGCAAAAGCCTTTGCCAATATCCAAAAGCCCAGGAGTGACAGGTGCAAGCCGTCCTTAGCGAAGCATCGTGGCTTGTCAAGCATATCATCCCAGGCTGACAGGCATTGGATCCCCTTTGAATGACACCAATACTTAAGCCAATTGTTGAAATTGATCATCTTGTCTTCATATTGTGGCATCATTCTTGGTGAAGGTAAGATGCTACTCAAGGTCAGGGTCATACCGGCCTGGGCTACATGCTCAGAGAGCTCCTCTATGTCTCTTTTCATGTAGTCCAGGGAGGTACGTCTCAGGTCATTCACACCAGCATGGACAATGACTGAGTCATATTTGTACTTGCCTTGGAGTGACCTCAGTGCTTGTGTTATGTGGCGGATCCTAGCGCCCGACAGGCTGCTCACCATGACCTTCTCCTTGTTCAGCCTGGTGAGCGGGACGTCAGTGTGCCTAACGATAGAGTCACCTATTACAAGTGTATCAGGTGTGTTGTTTAGCCTTAAGTGCTGTGACTATTTGGCACACTGGCTTTGTGAGATATGTGTTGCACGTGTTTTGTTTTGGGGTAGCGGTTGCTTGGGTGTCTGCTTTGGAGGTCTCTGCTGCTTAGGCAGATCTTTATTTAGAGCCTCCGAGTATGTTTTTGTGGGATTATGTGTTTGGTTTGCTGTCGTGGTAGGTCTATGTGAGACTGAAATTGTAGTGAGTGTGGTTTCCTTCTCCTCCTGACTGGTTATGCCAGTACTGAGTTGAGAGAGCTTAGCCTCCAGTTTGGCTATATGGTTGCATCTCGCACATGTGTTGGAATTTATTGGGAGGAGGAGAGGGTTGTCTGTGTACATGAGGCAGTTGTAACATTGCCTCAAGATTCCCAGATTCACCAGCTGGACAGGAGAGGAGATTGACAACTGACCTTTGGACATGCTAGAATAGTATTGGGAATTCCTTTATAATTGAAAAAAGGGCCAATGGGGAACAAGGTACTCAAGGGGAGTTTGTGAGGGTGTAGTGCTTTTAATTTTTTAGTGCTGACTTATATAATTGCTTAGTGAGCAAGTGCCAGGTAACTTAAGTGCAATGTGTTACAGGTAACTTAAATGCAAAAATGACAAACAGTAACTTTCTTTCAAGTGAAACAAGGAAATAAGTACAGTAAGCAATGCAGATATCACTAGGGATCCACAGAAGCGCTGAAAAGCCACGTTTTAGGTGGAATTAGCGTTCCAGGGAAATAACAAGCAAACAAACAAAAAGCATACAAACAAAGCTAGATTCGGCAGGCCTGGATCTAGTCTATGCTACAGCAAACAAGGTGTACCAATTTCAGTAAGAAACAGTTCAAATATGCAGGCACTATAAACCTTTAACCAGAAATTCCCAGCTCAGAAGGGCAGAGTCCAGCCTCTCCTCCCACAAGAGTGCAGACCATGAACCTTCTTAATGTAAAATAACTGGCCTGAAGCCCAAGTGCTTAAACCAGAACTAATACACTTTTAGAATAACAGGCACTGAGCTCTCAATCAGCAGTTCCCAACATAGAGGAATGTAAGCTACCTATCCTGCCACCACAGTGCATGCCACAAACCTTTCTAATGAAAAACAACTGGTCTGAAACCCAAGTGCTTAATCCAAAGGACTTAGAATGATAGCTACACTTTAATCAAGTTACTACCAAGCAGTAATAAATACAATTGAATACTTTAAAGAATGGCTGGATTAGTGCTCAAGTTATACAAACAAAGCTAGATTCAGCAGGCCTGGATTTAGTCTATGCTACAGCAAACGAGGTGTACCAATTTCAGTAAGAAACAGTTCAAATATGCAGGCACTATAAACCTTTAACCAGAAATTCCCAGCTCAGAAGGGCAGAGTCCAGCCTCTCCTCCCACAAGAGTGCAGACCACGAACCTTCTTAATGTAAAATAACTGGCCTGAAGCCCAAGTGCTTAAACCAGAACTAATGCACTTTTAGAATGACAGACACTGAGCCCTCAATCAGCAGTTCCCAACTTAGAAGGATGTAAGCTACCTGTTCTGCCACTACAGTGCAGACCACAAACCCTCTTAATGTAAACAACTGGTCTGAAGCCCAAGTGTTTAAACTAAAAGGCTTAGAATGAGTTACACCAAGCAGTAATAAATACAATTGAGTACTTTTAAGATGACGCAAAAGCAAAATAAAGTAGGAAGAAACAAATACAGTAAAAGCAGATAAAATTTATTTATTTATTTATTTATTTTTTTCAGAAAAGTAGCAAAAGCATTAGTAAAAACAATTCTCAGGCAGTGCAAGCTGGCACACTTGAGTATGTAGCAATATTAGTCCACACACAGTTTGAAAAAATGTAATTAAATTAAAAAGGACTAAAAGCAAGTGCAGAAAGGGTTTATTAGGTAGAATGCGGTAAAGAGATGGGACTGGGGGAGTGTCCTAGATCAAATCTACAGTGGGGCGGGCACTGCAAAAGCCACCAAATTTAAACTACAACCAAAAACAGGGAGGGGAGGTGGGGAAAACCAGTTTCAACGCAGATGTGAGGAATGTGCAAATTATAAAGCCAAAAAATATATACTGATCTCTATATATTTTCAGAGCAGTAAGACAACAGATATCTAAGCAACAATTTAGCTCTATAATACAAAATAATACAGAAAAATATACTCAGCTCTATATATTTGCAGATAGTCTTGTAAGGCTGTCTCTCAAACTAAGGGTCCAGTTTGAATGCAGATTGTACACATACATTGAATGCACATACATGTCAACTGGGTGTTCTGTAGGACTGCAGGCTCACACATACAGAGGAGGTTACTTGAGTACTGGCACTAGGTCCCTCTCAAGCTTAGCCATTACTCTAACTGCAACAAATTCACATATCAGCCCCTGTTGCCCCTGCCATTTTTGTCCCATCCACTCAACCATCATGCAGTTGATGAGGGTATGCCTGGTACTGTGTATGACAGGTTTGGGATATGTATTCCTGACACAGGTCAGCCTGTGTTAGTCTAACCTGACAATCACCAGCATGTGTGTCTGCTACTTCATATGCATGCCTGGCCTCTCATGCTGGTAGTGCACACAGCTGTTGAAGGGCTGAGCACAGCCCCTACCTGGACAGTCTTACAAACGATTGCACTAGTCACATAACAAATAGCAAAGAGGTAATGTAGTGTTGCACTGTCTGCCACTACTCTTCAAGTGGATGACAATTGCAGGGGCTGTTAGGATTGCCAATGATGGGTTCAGAGGCCCTTAACATGGTAGCGCCATCTGACACACACACACACACACACACACACACACACACACACACACACACACACTGCTGCATGGGGGGGGCATGCATTGAAACATACATGCACATGGAGTTGACACTTCTCAGAGTAGATGAGCTACCCATCTATTTGTGTACAATACACAGTGATACACCACTGCATGCACCACAGTGGCTTGGTGTTAGGAACTGTGTAACTGTGCTTGTATGGTGGATGACATTTGTATGGTTTCAAACCAGGTTGGCAATGAGGGAGTTCACAGGCTGGAAGAGGCACACAAAATGATATAGCCATCACATACAGGGATGTCGGGAGGCATACACACTGTAATGATTTCAGTACAACTTCTGTAGAAGAGGGAGTAGCATTTTTAACTAAAAAAAAAAAAAAAAAAAAAAAAAACAGCGTTGGCTCCTTTAAGGATGCTTGCTGGGTGTTGTGGTGAAGGCGAACGGAAGCTGACGTCATGTCCGGCTGGCTGCGAGCGGGAAATTAGCTTGAATTGAGCAATTGTGAATGGATAGGAGTGCAAGCGGGAAAGTATGGAGCAATCAGGTGAACAGATTATCAGGTAAGGAGAGTGTGTGTGTGTGTGTGTGTGTGTGTGTGTGTGTGTGTGTGTGTGTGTGTGTGTGTGTGTGTGTGTGTGTGTGTGAGACAGAGAGCGAGCGAGAGATAGAAGCTTGTGATGTGGTTAGCCAGCTTTCAAAACTATTTTCAAAAGATATGCATCCAAGCTTTTCATGGCAAACAAATTAGTCTAAGGTCTCAGCAAGTTTCTTTTTAATATGCAGATGTATTATATTTGACACATAGATACATTTTTAGAATATTCAGGAGTAGAATATTACCCAAACGTTTTTCCCTCACTAAGAAAGTGAGATGTATTATCTGGGCATGCAAGATGTGTTAGTTAAAAGGCTTTTGCAGGAGTCATTCATGAAAAAGAATTCACTGAATCCTCTTCTTTGAATCTTTTGATTACTAAATACTCTTTCACTTGGAAATATCTCATCTCTCTCTCTGTGTCAAGGGAGGGGGTGAACACCCACACCCTCTGTGATGAACTATAACAAAATATGACTACAAAATCTGATTGAAAGTTATACTTAAGTAGGGTGTTTTTGATTGTCTAGAACTTATAGTCATAGATTTGGAGTATCTCATTTTGTTAAATCTCAAAGTTTACTCTCCTTTTAAAGCCCATAACATTGTCACCTCTTACAGTTTTGCCTTTGCTTCATCCATTTGATGAGGAATAACCAGCCTCATTATTGGTGTCTGTGACTGATGTGGGGTCTATCATGACTTACAGAGGATTATAATCAGTGTCCAATCATACCCAGATTATCGTGAGCTCAAAATGTGGATGTCAAGAAATTCACCAAGAGACAAAACCTCAAGCTGTAAATATTGTCATCCACATGGAGAACACATAGAGCTAATTATGTCCAGAGATCCGGTAATAATTCTTTTGTTTAAACTACTTTCAAAGCCTTTGAAAGCAGGTAAAGCACTTAGAACTGTCAGACAGATAGCAAGCAGAAGCAGAGTTACCCTCTTTAGAGCTAACAACATTAAAGGTTTAACACTTCATTCTAACATACTTACTGCATAAAAGCCATTTTACCTTTTGCTACTGTTGTTTGGCAGCTGGAAATGTCCACTCTTAGTCCCTAGCATGCGACCTAAGTGCTTAGGTATCCTTAACAAACTTTTGTTAAGTATCTAAGGCTTGTTAAGATGGATGTCATACTAGGGATGTCATTAACAAGTTTATCTTTTTTTCCAGTTTTGGAGCAAAATTGTCACACTTTGTGCACTACATATTCTTTGATCAATGGTTGAAGCTCATAAAAATACCTAACAAAGCATTCTGCCACCACAGAAATGAATATAAAAACAACAACAAAATCAACTATCATCTAGAGGGGAAAAGACCTATGCTTTTGACACAAATGTAACACTATAACAGTGATGGGATAAGAACATGCAGCAAGTCAGGGACAGAAAGCAGATTCAAGTTTTCACAGCTTTTAATAAGTATCAAAAGCTTAATGGAAAATCACCTGTGTGCTTCTTTCTACTTCAAACTATCCAAGAATAAACTTTCTAGGCCATTCCAGAAGTATATTAGGGTGGCATATGGACACTGAGAAAGGGTTACACTGCTGAACACTGTCATGCAGCAAGTCAGGGACAGAAAGCAGATTCAAGTTTTCACAGCTTTTAATAAGTATCAAAATCTTAATGGAAAATCACCTGTGTGCTTCTTTCTACTTCAAACTATCCAAGAATAAACTTTCTAGGCCATTCCAGAAGTATATTAGGGTGGCATATGGACACTGAGAAAGGGTTACACTGCTGAACATTGTAGCCATGCAACTATAGATTCTGCTGTCTGATCTTTGTTATTCACTAGAGGCATCACACAGTGATCAGGCAGTGCAAAATGAGAAAGCTAATAAGGGATTCCTTAAAGGGTTGAGGCACTGGACACCATTCAAATAATGGACCATTTGTGAATGGTGTCATTTGATGAAATGGGCTCAGTGTGAACGAAATCACAATTCATTCACGGTGTAGTGACTGAAGAATTAAAAATGTTAAGTTTGGAGGTGCAGGGCAAACCCCCTACATAAACTATAAAAGTGTTTTTCTCACCACTAGAAAAATACTTAAATTGTGTGTGTGTGTGTGTGTGTGTGTGTGTGTGTGTGTGTGAATGCCCCCCCCCCCACATAATACAACATCTGTTTAGGCTCAAACCCTGTACCTTTGCTTCAGGGTAAGAAGAGCCTAAAGTCCCTAACCACCACCATTGCTGAACTTTGTTCAGATTTTTATTTTTAACAGTTGTGAGCTATGGCGAGAACTGAAGTTGTATTCCCCAGCTGTGGTGAGAAGTGAGAACTGAAGTTATATTCCCCCATTATTGTTTTTGTTTGTCCAGATTTTTTATGCTAAGGTGTGAAGTGAGAACCAAATTTGTATGCACTCAT
Organism: Protopterus annectens; assembly: GCF_019279795.1. NCBI lineage: Eukaryota > Metazoa > Chordata > Ceratodontiformes > Protopteridae > Protopterus > Protopterus annectens. The sequence continues at coordinate 1,484,785,614 of NC_056729.1, forward strand.
TATTGGCTTTGTTTGTCCAGGTTTTTTGTGCTAAGAGGTTGAGAGCTATCTAATAGCCATTAAGTTTCAGTCTTCATGTTTTTCAAACTGCTGATTTAGCATAGTGGCATGTTGCACTTACTGTAGTGCATATGGTTCTGGGTTTAAGACATGCATGGTGGTAACATTGCATTTTATTCTAGTAACTTTCCAAAATTATACAAGCAATGTTTAAAATGTGTCCCTAGTTTCTGGGCTTTTGCCCCCCCCCCAATAAATGTTGGCTTTTTCCAGATTTCTTGTTCTGCGAAGTTCAGATATAGCCAAGTGTCGAGTACATTTTACAAGGAGCTGAGAGCTGTAGGGGAATTAAGTTTAGTGCTGCTTATGCTAAATCTGCGTATATTGTTAATAGCACAACAGGTAGTGTACTTACTTTTGATGCAGAAGGCTGTGGGTTCTTCTCCCACAGTAGGTAGTTGCATTGCTGATACTGTACTGTGTTGTAAAGGGGGGTGGATGCAGTAGTCCTTTTTGGCGAAGATATCTAGTAGTAACTATGAACCTGTTATCAGTTTGTCATCCATTCCCTATTGCAATATTACTAGCGTATCACTTTTTTTAATGCAACATAGGCAATTTATTCCTCAAGGGCAACAGGCACTTTATTTGTAGATGAAACAATGAAATATAAAGTTGTTTGCTAGCAGCAACCTCTTCATTAGTTACAGATTTCTTTAATGTGGAATTGTGTAGATGGCTTTTACTAGTTCAGAGATTGTGCATATTTACTGATACTGGTGATCTGTAGAAGTTTGAGTAGACTTTTATGATGGAAATGTTCTGAATTGGGCGGTTTTGTCATTATTGGTGCATGCATGTTGTTTCATTGTTTACTGGAAAAATGTTTAAAACAATAAATTTAAAATGCTCTCTAACAACTATACTGTATTGTACAAGGAATATAATTTAATACAATCAGGAAGGTGTATCAAAGAGCACATGTATGTTCCATATGCAAGGGGCCTATGATTTGAAAACAGCACAATGTTAATCTTTATCTGCCACTGACAAAATGTATTTTCTTTGAATGTGGGTTATGTTGTTTCAATGAATGTGAGTTTCAAGGGCAGAGAAGTTTTAATGCTAAGTCTAGTTTCATTGTCAGACTGCATTGCTTTGTTTAGCAGATATTTATTGGTGTGTGTGCTGTAAAATGCAAAATAAAACTTTTCTGGCAAATCATTTAGGAATGAAGTCACTAAATAATGACAGACATTAAGTTTCAGACATCATAACCTTCAGAAAAATGCATGCTAAAACAAGACCTGTTATTCTATCAACTGTCTTAAGTTTATACAGGATCAATTTTTAGTACTGTTTGTATGTTCCCCCAATATATTTGGCCTTGTCCAGATTTCCTGCGTTAAGAGGTTGAGAGGTACGTGCAAATAAATTGCTTTATAGAATTAGGAATATCCAAACCTCTCAACTGTCCCCAATTTTGGCTGAAAATGTTGCTCTCCCCCTAATAATCCCTCTCAAAATAGCAATTTTGGAAGAAAACGTGGAGGGTTTACAATTATAAATAACTGTAATGATCAGAGTTATACATTACTTTTATTTCAGAAATGCATATAGATTCTCTAATTTTGTCAGCTGCTCAAGTTAACAGTGCTCATATTAAAATGGTGTCTCTTCTTTGATAGGTTCCCAGCTGTATTGTCTGGCAATTTTATATTTTTGCATCACATTTTTGGTCCGTTTTTCATAAAATTGCGGTTTTCTGGCAAATTAGTGGCAAATCATCAAAGAATGAAGTTAGAAAATAATGGCAGACATTTGAGTTTCAGATTTCATACCCTTCAGAAAATTTGTACTAATGCAAGACCTACTACTATTCTATTATCTTTCTAAATTTATAAGAGCAATATTTAAAAAAAATGTCTATTTTTGGGTCTTTGCCTCAGTTTTATTTATGGGTTTGTTGCTCTAAGAGGTTGAGAGGTGTGTGTGTGTGTGTGTGTGTGTGTGTGTGTGTGTGTGTGTGTGTGTGTGTGTGTGTGTGTGTGTGTGTGTGTGTGGTAGATAGGTAGCATACCTCTCAACTGTCCAAATTGTGTAGAATGTCCAGATTTTTGCCCCATATTTTTTGTGTTCCTCATAAATTTTGTGATTTTCTAGAAAATCATTGAAGGCTGAAGTTCCTAAATAATGACAGACATTTGAGTTTCAGACTTCATGTCCTTTAGAAAAATTCATACTAGCACAAATCCTGTTACTCTAGCACCTGTCTTATACTAGCAACAATCCTGTTATTCTAGCAACTTTCTAAGTTCAAGAGAGCATTATTTAATATCTGTCCCTGTTTATTTTAGGCTTTGTCCATATTTCTTGCACTAAGAGGTAGGTGGGGTGTGTGTGTGAATGAAACACCTTAGTTATGGGTAGCAGGTGGTTAGTAATTTACTCAGGCTCAAAACCTGCACCTTAGTTACAGAAAACAAAAGCATGAATCCTCTACCTCAACTACCATGCTGCATTTTTCAAAGAACTGACTTTCAGGTTCATTTTCAATTCAAGGAACTGAGTTTGAGTGAATCTATATTATATTATATTACTGAAGAGGCATTACAGCGAATGCCTCTTCATCGATACTAAAAGAGAGAACCGTGAATTACGAGAATGTCCATAGCTTGGCTGGGGAGGGGGGTAGCAATTTGAGAGCTGTGAGTACAAATTTGAAAATCCTAGCTACACCCCTGATCACATACACCCAGTAAAGACAGCCACAAGGGCTGTACGTACAGAAACATATACACAGTTGCCAATATACATATTAGTAACCCTACATATCCACTTGTATGTACTATAGTGCTACATACACATGACATGGTCTACATAGATTACATGCCTGGGACATAACACACAACCTCTTACAACAAGTAGTCTTGTGAATGCCTTCATGGATGATGGGATAACCCACCAGAAATAGTGATTGGTTTCAGCTACTGCTCCTACAAACCTGCACAAGTGATAGAGTGGCAGACTGTGTAGAAGCATGATGTGTCAGTCAGTTACAATGTCTGATGCTGGCATGTGTGTCACTACAATAACTGTGACATATTTGGCAATTATATCACCGGAATGCTCATTGTTCGTGGGCACAGACCACATATAGGTTGCAAACGTGGATATTCCATGTACATTAGTACAGATGACTCGTATGGGCTGTATAGTGTTACATGGTGCATGTGAGGCAGATGCCATTAACAGGCTCTTTAAAGTGATGTCATGGGTAGGGGGACAACAGGCCTTAAAATGGTATAACCTACATGCACACACAACAGCCACAGGGGATACGCTTCACACACACTACTATACTTGTCAGTATTGAGATTAGAACCCCTACCTATCTATTTGTACCATAGTATTACGCAGTGATTGCACAGGCCACAGAACTTAGAGGGCTGATAAGTGGGCAGACATTTCCTGTTGTCCCACATAGCTGTCAGTTGTCTGCTGCTGTCCCGGTAGGCTACCCCATTCCCTTGCATGCATGCAGCAATACTATAGCTATGCTACCACAATGTATTATTCCATTCATTCATTTATTGTTATGAAGACTGACTTACCTTGTGCCTGCAGCAGTTGTGAAGACAGTGCCTGAGGGCTGGTTCTGTCAGATGCATGCTGTATACAGCCTATGCATGGTAGGATACAGGTAGTGTGATGTGTGTCGCATCCATTTTACTGTGTGTGCGAGTCAGAGAGAGGTGTCAATCCCTGGGTCCCTACAATGTCAGTTTGTGTGCTATGTGTTACCTCTTTTCAAAGGCCTGGGCATACCGGGCACACCTCCATCTGCCTACAGGAGCAGGCTCAGGGGGTTCCTCCTCCAAGTCCTCCCTGTGCCTGTGGGGTCCTTGGCAATGGTGGGGGGCTGTGTGGGCCTTCCCTGTGATGTTCCTGCTGCAGCTGTTTCCACAGGATCATATTGTGTAGCATGGCACATATTATGTACATGTGTGCACATGTGGCTGGAGAGTACTGCAGGGCTCCACCAGATATGTCAAGGCAGCAGAACTGTGACTTGAGCATCCCAAATACATGCTCTATAATGTTCCTGGTTTGGGCGTGTGCCTCATTATGGCATTATTGTGTGTGTGTGTGTGTGTGTGTGTGTGTGTGTGTGTGTGTGTGTGTGTGTGTGTGCGCGCATTTCTGATGGGTGTCATCATCCACAGCTCCAGTGTATAGCCAGCATCCCCCACCAGATGGACATATGGGATGTCCCCCTGGCAAATGCCTGTACAGCTGTGAGGCATGCCAGATGTGGGAGTCATGATAACTACCAGGGCTGCCAGCACACACATTCATGATAATTCCATGGGTATTGCACATGACCAGGCAATTGATGGACTGATAGCCCTTGTGGTTGACATAGACTCTACCCTTTTCACCGGGTGGTGCCTTGATTTGGATGTGCATGCAGTCTATGGCACCCAGTACCTCTGGCTAGTCTGCTACATGGTGGAAGAGATGAATATTGCTGGTCCTTTCCTAATGGGTGCTGGTGAAATATATATGTGCTCACCAACATGTGTTTGCATGACATCCAGGAACTGGAGGAGTAGCCTGGATGCAGATGCCTGTGAGACCCCCGTGTTGTCCCCACTAGGTCTTTGGAAGGTACCTTAGCTGGTATTCTTAAGGCTACACATATCTTGGTTTCAACTGGGATGGGTTTCCCTCTGTTGGCTGTGGGTCTGAGATGAGGCTGGCACAGCTCACAGAGTTGCTGAAGTAAGTCCCTCTCCACCCTGTAGTGCTCTAGTATCTCCAGATCATGTAGCCCCTGGTAGGTTACCCTGGGTCTGAACACTCTTCTCCTCCTCCTCAGCTTGGAATGATTGTCAGCATTATGCTCCTCACTGCCCTCAGCCTCTAGTACATACTGATGTATCAAAGCGACAGCAGCTCCTGACATTTTGTCAGTTAAAATTTCCCTGAGTGTGTACACCAATGGCGCAGAGTTTGGGGGAAAAAACTACTGAAAGGTGCTTGCATAGTTTATACTGGTGTGCTGCAGATGCTGCCTGTGTGACTGGCTGACTATGATACATTCCACCTGCCAGCCATATTATGTGTACTTGAGAGCCTTTATTCAGATATTTCCCATTTTTTTTCTTCCCATTTCCATCCCTTCTAAGCCCAGAGGCCTGCCACACAACCCTGCTGCTCACATGTAAACATTTCTGCTAGTTCCTGTTTTATTTTATTTATTTATTTTTTATTTCCATTGTGTTTAAGCCCCACAGCATGCCGCACAAACCCCGGCAGTTTTAATAAACAGTTTTGAGCAGAAAGGACCCTCCGTGGGACATGAACACGCTCAGCATTTTTTGAACTAGATCAGACACACTCCCTTGCTTAGCTGTGCTTAGCTGAGTGCAAATAGAAGCAGGGGAGCTCCAATGTGCTTACACCAAGCATGACACACCCCCCTTTCATGTCAGCTGCTTCTCCTGCTTACACTACAGCATTATAGCTCCTACACGGTTAAGTGCAGGCCGACACAATCTCCCATTTTGCTATTTAGTAAATTTAGCTCATTTGCATACCCCACTGTCTTAGTTCCGTGTTACACCACTACACTGGAGCCTATCTCCTTATCTACCAGTGTTACCTGTTATTGTTTTGGTTCTGCATGCTACCCACTATAATGGCGCAATTTATATTTCCCATAAAATTGTCTTTTTACATTTTTTTTCTTATTTTCTGCATGATCTCGTTTGCATGCCTCTGCGCTATGCTTAAACGGCCGAAATTGGTCAAAAAAAAACCTTTGATTTTCAGAATTTTGCAACTGTTTTCCAAGCCAATGGCTGTATTTCTGGCCAATGGTCTGCCTAATAGTCATAACACATGCTTAATTTGAGCTGTCATGCCCCCATTTTGATTTTTGCAGAAATGTACTCTGTTAGTAACCGAATAAATTTCTGCAATGGACACTACTCTGACACGGATGTCTGCCTGCTTACTGAATCGCAACTTCACCTCATTTGCATGGTTTTCTACAGCAAATGAGGTAATTAGCATTATTCAGAGTTGTCCATGTCAGAATAGTGCTGGCAGGCTCGTGCGCGCCCCCAGCCTTGTTTACTGGATCGCTTGGCTGCCATATTCCGTGCAGAAGCTGCTACACTATTCTGACACAGTGATTTGGATTTATTGAATCCCAGCCCATGTCATTACTGCATTATACTTTTTAAGTTTACAATTTTAAGTCTGTAATGTTTTACTTTATTATTCATTTAAATTTTCCGAAATTTAGTTTCTTATCGCTGCATACCAAAATGGGGTATGTTTTGGCATTCCTGTTTGTTGAAATGTTGCTAGAACTGTTTATTTTGGTATCTCATTGCAAGTCTTTTTGTTTTTTTAAGCTGTCATTTAGATTTGGGTCCGCAGTGTTTTAATTGATAACATTTACCAATGCAAACTTCATGGGTCTTCTTGCTCCAGTCTGTAACAGAACTGCCCCAGTTCCTGTTACAATATTGTCATTTGTCCATGCAACATTTTTTCCCAATCCTTCCTGAGATCCTATAATTAAGTTCTTGTAATTAACATGTATAATTCTGTATGTCCTACGAACTATCCACTTTTTATAGCCCTATCTGTTCTCACTTCAACCAAATTTTCATCAGGGATGGTCACTCACCTATCAATCCTCTTTCCCTCCCTCCTCTCTGTCTATATTCTGTTATTTTCCCAGATGGTTCCTTTGCTTTCTAATATTTCCCTTAGTCCACCCAGGTCATTTGCTCCCAATACTTTGGTTATATGACTGTCTTTCTCCAGTTACTGTCCCTCATTTCTTACCTGCTCTCTGTCCCTTTATTTGTGAAACCTATCCGTCTTACCCCCTTATTCCATTTTCTCACTAGCTTATTTTTCAGTATGATATTTATCACTTTATATTCTTTATATATTTTATATGCTTTATATGTATTGTCTTCCATCTGTTCATCTTTATTTCTTCCTAGCAGCCACTGCCAATACAATTTCTCATTATCTACTCGATTTAATTCTTGCGCCCCATTCTGACCCTCAACAAACCCTTGTCCATTAACAGATGTAAGGTAGAAAACCACTGACTCTACTCTCCTGGTCATAAACTAAATAAAAGACTCATTTTCAAGCATCAGTAGAGAGATGGTCTGATAGTTCCCTGACAGTAACCTATCTATGCCTGGCTTCAGAATGAGAACCTCTTTGCTTTATTAGATGACCAAAGGAATATGCCATGTCTCTTAACATGATTGCATAATTCTAACAAGGTGAGGGTTAAGTCTTGCTTAAAAGTCTTATACAAATCCATTGTAATATCATTGGAACCTGGAGTTTTACCAGATGGTAGAGAACTAATAGCACTGTATATTCTGGTGATTGGCCTGTCTAATGTGATCATATCCTCTAGTTTGACATTCCTAAGTAAAACAGATTGATTTGCATCTCCCTCATATATTCCACCATTAATGATCATGTTATAGGTTCATAGGAAGTACTAGGCTAGCTGCCCTTTAGGGCCATTTTAAGCCTATCCAATGCTCCTTTTAAAGTTAACAATCAAACCCTGACCCTTGTTTCTGTGAGGTAAAGACCTTAACCATTATACCACACCCAAGCTCCTATAAACCCCCATCACTTTGCATCTATCTTCTTTTTAACCTTAGATAGCAATGTGCCTTACTCTATCCAGTAGTTAATGCACCACAACCTGTTGACTCTGTGGCATAGAAAGATGAAGCCTTGACAGTGACATAGGTGACCAGAGCTTGAATAGTGGCCCTAGTACTAGAGGACCTGATGAGGGTAGGGGGTGAAAAATGTATGCCCATTCACCTTCCAGAGGAACAAGTGACAAGGGGAGCACTGGAAGGCATGCAAATTCTGTGTTCCCAGTGGTGATACTGGAGATCATGGCAGTATACTTCAACGTGGCATGTAGGTGGTACCAGAGGGACATGATACGTCACTCCCTTGGTAAAGCATATCCTCATAATGCCACATTGCACTCCCAAGGAGAGTGAGTTCCTCAGAAAAGCACAGCACCATAGTGGTGTGGATGCTTGCCTCACAGTACCCTATTCAAGCCCTCCCACAGAAAAGCTGGAGACAGCACATTGGTGGTGTGAGGGCCTTAATGAAGAAAACCACATCTGTCTGGAGTATGATGTTCTCAATCACTGGTGGCTGAAGGAGAATGAATGGATCAATAGTGTGACTGGTGGAGGAGATGATGGACTGCAGAAGATGGAAAAGGAAGTTAATACTCTAGGACGTTTAGGCATGTTATTCCCTTGCCCAATAAAATTGCCTAGGGCATTTCCTTCTTGCAAGTCTCTCACTTGTTGTCTCAAACCTGTAATCTATGGCAGTAATGCCCTGCTTCCACATCCATTTCCTATATTTTATATCCAAACCAGCAACTTGAGTTGTTCTGTCCAGCAGTGTTGGCTCCTCCATCTTGTTTTGACTGTCCATAATGTTCCTGACTATTCCTCTCAAACTCATCTTGAAAACTTTTCATTGTGCGAACACTAATGTCAATCTGACATGTTATCCCCCTAGAACTGTACTATCCACTGCTTAGAGACTCACTCCTCAACAGAAGTGAGTCAAGCTTCCATTTGTAAGGCTCTGTTTTTACAAGAACACCCCCCTCCCTCATGAAACCTGGTTACCTGACTATTGTCAAAAAATAAAAGAAGACTGCATTTATGCATCTATCATGTTACAAGACCAGCTCCTAGATATAAGCCAGAAATCTGTTCTGTTCACTACTTTTAAACTAGTAGTAAAAACACATACATTTTTCACTTACTAGATGAGTAGGCCTCCAAACATCTAACAAATCTAACTTAACCATACCTAACTGTGTTTCTGCAATGCTGAGTTTCCTGTTCAGGATCCTTTCTCAGATGGGAGTCAGAATGCATGACATTAAAATTTCTGCAATTAAATCATTCTGTCTTCTTGCCTATTCTGCCTGATACATTCTAGAAAGTTTTAAAAGGGTTTTATACTGATTAACCTAATAATTCCCAACTAGTAGGTGAGCCCTTCCTCTTCTAACAGAAGATGCAACTGATTGAACATCATTACCTTGGCATGATTTAGTATATTCTCACCAAAAGAATTATAAACTAAAATCATGACTCCTCTTTTGGCTGCTTGCACAGCTGAATTTGTAGTGTACAAAATTTAATGTATTACTTCTACAGAATTATATGCTTTGCATGGTTGAATAGCAGTGGGATCATTTTGACATTGCTACAGATATTCTAGTATGTGGAGCTATCAAATATTGCCACAGGATGTTCCAGTCTGTGTGGCTGAAGGGCACTAGGTTCAATTTAGCACTGATAAATGGGGTCTATATCATATTATCAAAGAGGCATTACAAAGAATGCCTCTTCATCGACACAAAAAGAGTGAACCGAGAATTACACAAATAGACAAGTGAGCGATTTTTACTTTGGGAAAAAAATTGCTTGGCCACCAGCATAAATTTGCCCCATTCCCCATTGTAGTGCGATCTCGGAGTTGGTATATTTAGTTGGGGGGGTGAGAGTTATTTGTCTGTGGTATTTCGTTTCTGGCCAGATCAGTGATTTTCCCCCCCCCCCGAGGAAAAAAATCGCTCATTTGGCCATTCACGTAATTTGTGGTTCACTCTTTTTGTGTCTATGAAGAGGCATTCGTTGTAATGTCTGTTCGATAATTTAATATAGACCCGATAAATGATACCCTAACATGGGTGCCGGAAACATAGAGCCAGGGGGAGGGGGAGCCCCCCCACTTTTACAGCTGCAAGACCTGTCAGGAAAAATTAATAAAGTGGAGTTTTCACGCTAATGTGGAATCACGAGCGGAAGTTAAATTAACTAAACTAGTTGTTCTTGTTCTCTTATTGCTCTGTGTTACAGGAGTTATGCTGCTGCTGTTCTGCTGGTGCTACAAGAGCCAGAGTCATGCCGGTAAGGAGAGTTTTGTTCTTTTAAGAGCCTGAATTCTATACCCATACCACCACTTGTGATTCAGGGAGTTGAGTCCATAGCTCTCAACTGTCCAGATTTTCACAGAATATTTGGCTCATACTTTTGGTCTGTTCCTCTTAAAATTTGTGGTTTTCTGGCAAATCAGTGAGAACTGAATTCACTAAATAATGATAGCTCTTTAAGTTCCAGTCTTCCTATCTTTCAGGAAACACATGGTAACACAAAACACTTTTTTTAGCAACTTTCTAAGATTATACAACCAATATTTAAAATGTGTCCCTGGTTTGAGCCTTTGCCCCCCCCCCCCAAAATAAATGTTGGCTTTTTCCAGATTACTTGTGCTCCAAAGTTGAGAGATTATTAGTAGAGTGTCAAGTGGATTTTAAAAGGAGCAGAGAGCTTCAGGGAAAGAGAAGTTTAGTGCTTATGCTAAGCTGCTTGCCTTGTTAGTAGCACAACCGGTAGTATACTTGCTTTTGATGCAGAAGGCTGTAAGTTCTACTCCCACAATATGTAGATGGATCTCTGATACTATACTGTGTTATACTTTAAAGGGAGTAGATGCTGCAGTCCTAAGAATGTCCTCCTTTGGAGGTGTTACCTAGTAACTATGTTTCTCTTATCAGTTTTCCATCCATTCCCCATTGCACAATTACTAGCTTATCATTTTTTTTTTAATGTAGCATAGGCAATTTATTCTTCAAGGGCAACAGACACTTTATTTGTAGATGAAATAATGAAATATAAAGTTGTTTGCTAGCAGCAACCTCTTCATTAGTTGCAGATCCCTTTAATGTGGAATTATTTTGATGACTTACTTCTGCAGAGATTTTGTATATTTGCTGATATTGGTGGATTGTAATGATAGAGTTTCAGTGGCCTTTTATAGTTCAAATTTTCTGAAATGAGTAGTTTTGTCATTATTGGTTCATACATTTTGTTTCATTGCTTACTAGAAGACTGTTCCAAACTACAAATTTAAAACACATTCTAACAAGTGGTGCTGTATAATACAAGGAATGTAATTCAATCAGGTTAATACAATCAGGAAGGTGAATCAAAGAATGCATACATGTATGCTTGCTCACAGGATGTAAGAGATCAAAACGGGAAGAAACCAGTCACAAATGGAGTCCCCCAGAGTTGGTGCTGAGAAGTTTTTTGTTTGGTATATACATCTCAAAAATAAAAGGAAATACCAAAGGGCTTTGGCTGACTAAGTTTGAGATTACTGCAAGCTAGGAGGAGTTATTGAATCCCCAAATGACTTAACCATCATGCAGGAAGGTTTGTCCCAAACAATAACTGGTGCCAGAATCATGAATAGAAACTAAACTCCAAGAAATACATTATCATATCCTTTGGGAAGTCCTGTACTCCAGGGAACTGCCAAATTGACCATGCCCCCTGAGAACTGACCCAGGTGTTTGGCATTTGGGAACTTGTGTGTCCGTGACCTAACTTTTGACCAACATGTGCCCAGAGTCATAAGAAAGTCTTTCTATATTGCACAGCTCATAAACATATTGATTTTGACTAGATCTAGAGATGTTATTGTCCCCCTTTACAAAGCCCTCATTAGGTCAATCATTTTGTATAATGCCCACTTTGGCATGTATCTGCCCAGACCCATGTAACAATTGGAATACTCACAGAGATACCTTACTAAAAGGATACAAGTCCTAAACAATAGGTCTTGCATGCACTACCTCAAAAATTTATTACTATACTCAGTACCCTACAGAGTGCTTAGAGGTGACATGTCTGGCACACAAGGCATCCTCTGACCTAATACAGATGGACCTACTGAACATCAGCAAGTCAAATGGCATCAGAAATACTCAGGCCAGGTATCTAAACTGAATGTTGTGGAGAGACGGATATATGTCACAGTGGCTACCACTCTTCCAGAGCAGACTATCCATTCAAGTAAAACAAAGCTCATCCATGTCCATATTTAAATGCAACTTGGATCTAAGGATAGGTAATAGAAAATGTACTCCATGATTGCCCCCCATGCCACTAATGGATAGAGGCAGTTCCTAAATGTTGCATCCCTTACATGGGTATCCTCAAATTATCTATAGTATGATCACATTTATTCTCACTATGGCTAATATACAATTATCAGCCATGGGATAGGTAAAACCAATTAGGAAATGTTAATTCAAGCAGCAAAAGGGAAATTGGCTAAGTTTAAAATATCCTCCAAGTGAACCTATGTTGTGGTAGTAAATAGTTTTAAAATATTGCCGTTCTTCGATCACTAAGTGACCCTCTCACCCAACGCCCCCATAGTTTTCCACAGCTTCAGGTGCCTCTGTACTCTAGTTTGTGTGGCTGAAGTGTTAAGACATCAAATTCAGATTATTAGTAATCAGTGATGACTGTTATCATTCTAGTCTACAAACATATGACTTTCTTTTGTTCTTCTCCTTATAATTAATATAGTTAACATTCAGCACAAAATATAAAGAGAGCTGTGCACCATTCCAATATCATCAGCCTTCAAGAATTATTTATGAAAGGATTGTGCCAGGCAGAGCAAATTATGCAAGGTAAGGGATCCACCCCTAAATCAGCAGATATACCATTTGCCAGCCAGTCTTCATAACATGTACTGAAACACACACACACACACACACACACACACACACACACACACACACACACACACACAAACAGTGTTGCTGCCACCACCATCCAGTGGATTAAAGTGGTGCACATTTCATTCCTACTTCTTATTATAACAGAACACTAATTTGTACTAACTGAATTTCTGGCCCTTTTTCCTGCCTATGGTTAGTACTCTCCTATCAAGACACTGCACAGATAACCAATGTCTTCTTTTGCCCCTGGAATTTTTTTTCTGTGTTTTACTCTTCATTAGAAATTCAAGTTGTTCTATAAAATCAGATAGGTGACGGGATGAATCCATATGCAAGTGAGACTAAATAAAAAAAAAATTCCATTATGTCATTAGTAATGTCATTTTAGGCACAGAGAAGTGATATCTGTGTATAGGTTTGCATAAACATATACAAGATGAATCTTTCTTTCTCTCTGTATCTACATGTCTGGCAACGGTGCACAGGGTTAAGTCTTTGAGCTGCAGTTCCTGCGCTACAGAGTTTGATTCCCTCAGTTTACATTTGCTTAGTCTGTAACTTTGTGCAAGTCAATTAACCAGACAGTGCTGGAGGCAACTGGCAATTTGTATTAGGTTCCTCAATTGCTCTCTGGACTGCAAGCTTCGTAACAATCTGCGAACATGAAAAGAAAGGCAGTATGGGATACAAAATATTGGTCATGTTTGGATAGTTGTGTACAACTATCCAGAAATTGGGCCTAAGATGTAATCTCTTATCTCCAAGAAAATATTATCATTTCATAAACTAGGAAAGAGATTTGCTTTTTGGTATATGAAATACTTATTTTTTATTTCTTTATGCTGCACAGAGTGCTGCCAACTAGTATTGTATCTTTGAAAGACAAATCCCTCTCCATGACCTTAATGATGGATGTCTGGCAACACAGCTGCCACCAAATTAAATAAAATGTTTATGTAACTATAAATATTAAAGATTACAAAAACAAATATATTATTCATATAATTCATTAATCATTTAATTAATTAATTGAAAAAATTCCTAAGTTCATCCTAAGTGCAGATTTCCCATTAAGGATAGTTACAGTTGCAAAACTTATAATAACCCTGTAAGATAGTGGCTGAAAAGTAACTAAAAACAAAAAAGAATGTCTCACTCAAAAAATAAATTAATGCATTAATAAATAAATAAATGTAAAAAAGGATGCAAAGCTAAGACAGTATGGCCAGGTTTTAGGATTGTAAAAAAAATAATAATAATTCACTAATGAAAAATGATTGTATTGAGTAACATTTCTATTTAATTGATTTATTTTAGGCAGCTGAAAATAAGATTTGTAGAGAATGGATTCAGGTTAATATCACAGCAAGATGCCCTATTTTGTGAAAAATAATCTGTAGAACATTGGATTCAGTTTAATACTGTTGCAGTATGCGTCAGTATTGAGTAAATAAAGAGCCCTGGATTCAGTTCAGTATTGCCATGGAATGCCTTAATTTCTGTTGTCAAATTCATATCACAATAAATTCAGCTGGACAGTGTTAATACATGTCCTAGTCTGGTCATCTGAATTGATAGCACACTGGGTTCAGCTTAATAATGTTGTGGATGCTCTAGTTCTGTGTGGCAGAATGAATGCTGTAAAACATTGATCAACAGCATGGCAGCAGCTGCAGATAACATCAACAACAAAAAAAATGAGTTAGTGTTACTGAAAATAAACAAAGCTGGCAAAGACAGAAACGAGCAGCTGAAGAGAAAAAAGAAAGTGTACTGGATTCAAAGTCAGAAAAACTTGTGAAGAAAACAAAAAACTCCAAATCATCAAAGTCAGGTTTATTCTGCTATAAAATGTTCAACTTGGCACCTGCGAGGCAACACCACATTCCTCACCATAAAAGCTTTATTAGAGACTGTACTTTTAGAATCCAGTAAATCTGCCAAAGTAATAATGTCATGTCATTGAATGATGTACCACTGAAACTTGTGTTGAAATGAAGACCATTGGTCTATTAATTAGCTGATCCCTCAGACATATTCCTTTTATATAAACTGGTTCAGCAAAGTTAACTTTTTGTAATAGTATGAAGAAGTATATGGTATGAAATGTAATTTGTTTTATGCTGTTTGCTTTTTATACAGCAAGAATCAGCATTTTATATTACCCCTGTTCAGATTCTCAGCCCTAAACCACTATATATATATATATATATATATATATATATATATATATATATATATATATATATATATATATATATATATATATATATATATATATATATATATATATATATATATATATGTTTTATATATATATATATGTTTATATATATATATATATATCTATATATATATATTTATATATATATATATATGTATATATATATATATATATATGTATGGGTTTTCTTCATATGGTCGACATTCATATGGCCGAGACCATATGATCAACATTCGAAATGTTGACCATGCGGAACCGACATCTCCTTACAGTGTGGAATGGAAAGATTTCCATCTTCCACACTGTAGTGTGATCATGGAGTTGGTATATTTAAGTTCCAGGGGGTGTGGGTGTGTATACCCCCTGCTAGTAGCATGAAGGTAAGTTTTTTTGTGTTTTTTTTTTACTTTTTATTCTATGGTCGACATTTTGAATGTCGATCATATGGTCTCAGCCATATGAATGTCGACATTCTGAAATGTCGACCATATGAAGTAGCTCTATATATATATATATATATATATATATATATATATATATATATATATATATATATATGTGTGTGTGTGTGTGTGTGTGTGTGTGTGTGTGTGTGTGTGTCTGTGTATGTGTGTCCTGTGTGTGTTCAAATATATATCTATATCTATATAAATAGCTATATATATCATTCGCTGTTTTACCCACTAGTTTAGCAGTCACCATTTGGTCAACATATGTTTTAATATAAATCAATACTTTGTCAACCAAATTATCTCTCAGTAAACAAGACAGACTAGTGTTTTCTGTTTCTGCCTGCACATGTGTGTAACGTTGTATAACAGAAGCATAGCTAGGGTAGGGCAAAGGGGGCAGTCAACCTGTGGTACAAATAATCAGAGGTCTAATTGGCAGATGCCATTCAGGTGGTAGTGCATTGCCAGCATTCATTTTTTGAATGCCAACACTCATTTGCGGTCAGGGTTGAAGTGCCTTAGCTTTCTGAATGTCCTACAGTGTAGTACTGACATTCATAAATTAATATTAATGCTGCTTTGTGGATAGAGCTGAAGTGCTCCCTCCACATGTGGTACTTTCTTAACATTTGTAGCAAGTGGTTTACTACAATGCCACAATTCTGAAAGAATCTTTTTTTGTGCTCATCAACTTAAAGTTTAGGGACCTCTAGATATTGATGCTGCACCCTAGCCAGTCAGGCTACATGTGATTATAGCTTAGATAAATTCAATTTGTATAGGCAAAATTAAATACAGTTATTGTATGAAAATACTGACAGTTCATCTTGGCATAAAGTGATAGTAGGTTCTAAGCACTGGGCAACACTGTACTTGCTCTATTTCACTAACCTAAAAAAACACAATTTCTGGGGTTACACACCATTTCAATGGGAAAAGCTTGGTTGAGGAGATGGTCAATGTTGAAGTGAGATTGCCTTGATAATTCACATATTAGCTCAAAGCACACACAGCTGCTTCTTATGCCTTTAGAGAATCTATACTCCCCATCCTGAATCATGGTTTTGGGTCCATGATTCATTATCAGAAACTCACAATATCTCACCCGTGGAAAGAAAACAGCTAATGCACATGGCAAGATAACAACAGGTTTATTATCTTTAAACTCTGGCACTGACCTGTGGCATTCTAGTGAAACAGTTTCCATTCCTCCCTTGCCCCGCTTGGGCTAACTGTGCTCTCTTACCCTACCCAAATACCCACACACCCCCAATTACTCTAAATGTATACTCTAACCCCTCTGTTACCACTCCCCTTCTCTCTCCCCTTCTTCTCCTTCTCTTCTTGTCCTCTCCTTCCAATCTAATCTTACATTCAGCCATATTATCCCAACCCCTCTATCCTCTCACCCTTACTATTTCAGACACATACCACCACCTTACCACACCCCCTCTAACTGCTCATTCTTACCAACTGAAGCACACCTCCACAATCTACACTCGCATAGCTCCTTCCTCAGTACTATACTCCCTCATTCTTTAGGACTAACACTGTGTTCCCATTTACCTAAAGTCTTCCTCACCTCAGTTCTCTGAACTAAAATCCCAGCCTCTCACCAGTCTCTGCTTCCTAACTCACATCTATCTCTACACTGCAATCTCCTTCTTCTTCACTACTTATCTTCTCTCAGACATCCTCATCTCACTCTTTCTCACCCACCCTCAACATGCTTCTCATCTTGTCTCCACTCCTCTTTGTCTTCTTCTCTCACAACTATCCTCTTATCACTCTAATTTATTTTTATGTATTTATTTACTTATTTGTTTATTTACATTATGGTTTTATCTGGGTGCGATCACTGATGACCAACTTAAATTTGATCTCCACGTCCAATATTGCATAAGAAATACTCTCCAAAAACTGTGCTTGCTCTATACAAACAAAAACTCCTCACCAAAGACTCTAAACTCTCCCTTGCCTATGCCTACCTTCTTCCCTGTATACTTAATGCCTCTCCAGTCTTAACTAACTTACAGTCCTCTTTAAAGTCTAAACTTGAACTCGCAACAAAGTCACTAGGTTTGCTGCAAACCAACCCTAAAACTTACACCACTGCCTTTCCCTCAAAGCCCTAAGCTGGCTTGAATCCCCCCACCAGCCCCTACTACCTCAACTGCTCCTTATTCACTCCATCCTCAGCAAACCTACCTCCTGTCCCACCATCTCATCCCTCATCTCTTTATATACTCCTAACCACTCTCTCCGGAGCTCTGGCCATTACCTCTTGGAAATCTATAAGCCTAAAAGAACAAATGGTCAAAATCTATATAGCTACTCTCTTGCCTTAGCTTGGAACAAACTTCCTCTGACAATCAGAACTATTTCCAATACTTACAACTTCAAAAATCTTTAAAATAAATGGTACTGAACTCATGGATCTGTTCCTGCTAAACCCCAACCAAACTCTCTTACTGTGTACCTCCTCATTACTTCTTAGACTTAAATGTACTCACCCTTCCATTCGTATACCACCCCTTATACTTTAAGCATATCACAATTTATTATTCAGATGTCCTTTCTATTCTGCCTATGCACTGCACTTGTCTACTCTACTTAGTTGTATTTCTTATTTTCATTTTTGTTACGAATGAGCTTGCTAACCTGTTCAGCTTTGTACTACATTCTGAGGTTTATATGTGACCATAATTACCAACTTCGATTTCTGCTATCACTTACTTCACAGCCTGCTGATTTATTTACTATTGTATTGTATTGTATTTTGAGATTGTTCTATAGCTAGATTTACCATTGTATTACAGTTTGGCTTATATGTGAAGCTTTTTGTACAAACTGTTATTTTCAACATAGTAAAGTGTTTCTGTATGGAACTTTTCTCCCCAGGCCTCCACTGAAAATGTGATCACACTCAAGTCAGACATACCCAATTAACAAATGTCAAAATAAAAAAAAATAATGCAGTAGACCATCTCAGCCATCCTAGTTAAGCCCTGGAAAGGGATGCAGACTAGCTTTAATATGGTTATTCACAAATATGTTAATAGATTATGTTCTGTGCTTAGAAAAGATTGCAATTTTCAGAAACTAAATGTATTCTGCTGCATTTTCTTATATGCACTGGGATAAGTTCATTGGTTCATAAGTGTATTCAAGGCTAATGACCACAAGGGGCTTTTTAAGTCTAGTTATGCATCTCACAAGGTCTATATCATGTTGTCGAATTTTAAAAGTTCGAACACCATATGGTCGACACCATATGTTCGAACTTTAAAAGTTTGAAAACGTAATATAAAAAAAAACACAAAAAACTTACCTGAAGGTTGTAAGCAGGGGGGCAAGCCTCCCAGCACCCCCCCCCCACTACTTAAATATACCAACTCTGAGATCGCACTACATTGCAGGAAAGGGAAAGCTTCCCTTACAGAGATCTCCATTGAAATGTTTGAAGTTTTACAAGTTCGAACATATGGTTTCGACCATATGATGTTCGAACTTGTAAAAGTTCAACAACTTGAATGGGACACCATCTCACATCTCTGAATAGTTCTGGTACTCTGACGAGTATAAGCAGGTGTTTGGGAGATGAAACATTTACAAGCAGCAGACCAGAAGATCAACTATTTACAGGCTATGTGGATGTTGCAATTGTTGGATATACCTGGTTAGGTATATACCAAAGGGAGCATTGTACTCAATGATAGGTCTGATGAATGCTGAATATAGTGGAACAATGGCTTCCTTAGACCTAGATTCCATACCTTTCTTTATAATTTGCTCAACATAGAATGATTTCCTCACTACTGTAGAAACGTGATGGTCAAAATCTAGATTACTGTCTATGTGTGTCCCCAAGTGCCTGACTACTGGGTCAGTTCTTAGGAGTGTGCTGTCAATATGATAGTTGTTAGGGGTGGTTGACTTCCTGAAGGATATTATTATGCATTACTTGGCATTTAGTTTTAATCCATAGCTATGTCACCAATTATTTATCTGTGTCAGCCCTTCCTGGAGAACACTTGTGTTGGTGGGGAATTCTATGATTGCTCCTAATTTGCAATCATATGCAAATTTAGTCAGCTAGAGGCCATTAACACTGACCTTGATTTCAGAGAAATAAATGCTAAAAAAGGAATGATCCCAGGAGTGATCCCTCAAGGACTATGCTTGTGACTGTCCTCTTTGCAGAGCTGTACTCCACAATTCTAACATTCTAACTTCCTGTTTCCTGTCTATAGCTAGCTATCCACAGGCTGGCATAAGGGTTTACACCTAACCTCTTGAGTTTATCAGCAATGCCTGAGTTGGGTATTGTGTCAAATGCTTTGGCCAGGTCATGGTAGGCAATGTGAACTGTTCTGCCCTCATCCATTTTTGTGATGACCTTCTCAAAGAAGTCAATCAGGCTGAGTAGGCATGACCTGCTCTTGGCAAAACCAAATTGAGCTGAGGCTGGTGTCTGGAGGTTTCCTGTGTCATTATCAATCATTTCCATAATTCTTTCCATGGCGTTGCATATGAGACTAGTGAGACATAAGGGTCTTGTAGTTTCCAGGGTTTGTAGATAGCCCACCTTTCTGGAGATGGATGACTGTTGCAGTTATCTATTCATGAGGCATGAAGCCTGTTTGAAGACTACAGTTAAACAGCAATTCCAGAGGGCCTGATAGGTCATATTTCATGCTATTTATAAGGCATCCTGGGATATTGCCTGGGCCCATTGATGCAGTGTCCCTGGCTTTAGGCAGAGCATTAAGGACCTGCTCCATAGTGATTGCAGGGGGTGTTATATTTTATGGTATTTCCTGAGGGGAGGTTGAGGGGGTGAGAGGAGTAAAGGTGGAGATGAATTTGTTGTCCAGTAGGTTGGCTATATCTCAATATAGGTGGCTCCATTAACAATGACCTCTGCACACAATTGCATGTTACCTTTGAGGTTGTAGATATAGCTAAAGAATTAAATGTGGTTGTCCTTGGTCTGAGAGGCCAAATTTACCTGAAATTTGGCTTTGGTAAACTTCAATAGTTCTCTATGTTGTTTGTTCAGTTTGATCAGAGTGATTTTATCCTGCTGGTTGCTACACTCATAATTTTGTAATGATTTTATTCCTTCTTTTATGCACCCTATTGATGTTGTAATTCCACCAGAGTGGTTTGTTTTTTAAGTTAGTGCATTGCTTCATCTGGTGGGTACAGCTGACTCTATGCAGCTATTAACATGCCTTACAGGGTTTCTGTGAACAGTTCACATAGGCATCAGTGTTCACAGGATTTATGGATGCTTAAACATTTTGCTAGGTTATCACTTAAAGTAGAAAGTTAGCCTTGAACATTCCAGAGTTAGCTGGGTTTCCAGGTTTTATTTTTAGTTCAAAGCAGACCACTTTGTGGTCTGACCTTACCAAAGAAGACATTAAAGTAGAGGGTGTGCAGCACTCTCCCATATTAGTGAGGACCAGATCCAGTATGTTTGCTCTTGTGGTTGGTATATTGACTATCTGGGCCAGGGTCCTCTTTGCAGAGTATTTGTGTTTACAAAATTCAAGAATCTCTGTGTTTGCACATTTTGTATCATATATGATTCCCAGTTAATAGTAAGATAATTAAAGTCCCCCATAAGTATGGTATTGTGTTGGATAATGAGTGTTTCAAATTAGTTTAAATACATGTTATGGGTTTCCTGAGGCATAGACAGGGACTTACAGCCTGTCAGGAATTGGTATGGGATTTTGCCTATGGTGATTTGGAGAAGCATTAAGGTTCAACCAAATACTGTTATACTGGGAGACTTTAACTACCCCTCCATTAGCTTGGAAAATTACTCCTGTTCCAACTCATTTGCCTAGCGATTCCTGAAATTCATTAATTCCAATGCCCTGGACCAACTCATTCTCACCCCTACCAGAGGTAGAAACATTCTTGACCTGGTCATTACAAACATGGGGGACCGCTGCTCTACACCAGTAATCAACTCCTCCCTGGTTAGATCTGACCACAAGTTAATCACACTCAATATCCAAATCCAACCCTCACCCCCCCACCCCCCCAATGAAGGAAACCACAGTGAAGAACTTCTCCAAAGCAAATTTTGAGCTTCTAAAGACAGAAGTGACAAACTTCACGTCATCCATGCAAATAGGTAATGGGTGTATGGCTGCTGAATCATACACCAAGGCACTGTATGAGCATTTACACAAGTGCGTGGATCGGGCCATACCAAACAGAACCAAGATCTGGTCCGCCAAAAAAAGAAGCTAATCTGGTGGTCCCCTGCCATTAACAAGCTCAACAACAGAAGGAAACAACTGTTGCAGAAAAGGATAAAGTCCCAAGACTGGAAAAATTCCTTGTAATTCTCAGCAAAAAACTGAGATTCCCTCATCAAATCCTCCAAAGCTAGTTACAAAAACAAAATGGCTACAGATACTAAATATAACCACAAGGCATTCCTTAGCTATGTCAAAAATCAGCGTAATAATACACAGAGGTGCTCTGAGCTACTGCACAATGGCACCACTTATACTGAACCAACAGATATTGCCAATATCTTGGCCGATAGGTTTAGTGAAAACTTTACCCCCCCCTCACCCCCTAAAGTGCCTATCCCAATACCCAAGGAATGCCAAATCTCTAATATCACAGCTTCACAGGTAGAAACTGCACTGTCCAAAGCCAAAATACAGCTTCCATGGGACCTGATAATATAACTGTCTGTGTTCTACATGAATAACAAAGGGAACTGGCACCCCACCTAAGTGCCCTGTTCAACCACATTCTCATTTCAGGCTATGTTCTTACCGAATGGTACACTGCTACAGTCATTCCACTCCACAAAGGTGGAGCGACTACTGACTCTGGAAACTACCACCCCATCAGCCTGATGAGACTGATCTGTAAGGCCATGAAGCACATCATTATGGACCTTATAAATAGGGATATAGGGAACTTTCAAACCCTGGACCCCTCGCAGTTTGGTTTTGTAAATGGCAGATCATGTCTGCTCAACCTGATAGACTTCTTCAAATCTGTCACCAGAGCAGTGGATGAAGGCAAGGTAGTCCATACAGCCTACCTCAATCTAGCTAAGGCCTTCGACATCATCCCCCACTTAGGGATCATTGATAGACTCACTAACCTAGGCATTAACCCCTACATCATAAAATGGGTTGCCAACTGACTCATGGACAGAACCCACATGGTGAAAGTAGCAGACTCCAAATCGGACTACCGGGCAGTTACAAGTGGAGTCCCACAGGGATCTGTCCTGGACCCTCTCCTGTTTGGCATCTACTTCTCTGAAGTTCTGGCCAACACAAAGGGACTCTGGTTAACCAAATTTGTGGATGGCTGCAAGCTGGGAGCTATTATTGATTTTCAAGCTGATGTAGACATCCTACAAAAAGGCCTCACAGAGACCAGAGTGCCAGAACGATGGTCTTAAGCTCAGTGCTAAAAAGTGCATTGTCATTCCCTTTGAATTCCCTTGGAAATCATTATAGCCTTGCACTGCCAGCATGCTCTTCCTGGAGTATTTAGTAAATGTTTCTATCTTACATGAAAATTAGTACTCAAAGTCATTATTGTGAATTACGTTTGGTGGTAGCTGTGATTGCTGATAATGTTTGTATTTTGTTCTTATTATTTCTTTTTATGACTTTTTATGACTTTTTATTACATGATGTTATATGATATCTCAATGAACTGTTATATATTAAAATGACAATCACACTGCGCAGTGCCATGTCAGTGTCTTGGGTTCCCATTTACTTGTAAACACAACGTCTGCCTCAATGTGCTGACATCCACCACAGAGTTTGCTGTCCTTGCTGATGTACTTTAGTAGGTGGGATTCCTACCTGGACTCTAACTCCTTTCTTAACTTTGTAAAATGTATGTGTAAAGATTTTCTGCTAAAATTCCTCACTTCCATAATTTACATTTCTAAGAGGGTCTGTTCACAGTGGCACCGCTGCTTCTCATCACTCTGAGAAGGGTCATTTAGCAACTATGTTATTTTAATAGATCTTTGTGCTCACTCTTTCGGAATCACTGCCACAATGCATTACACTGCCCAGGTATGTTAGTCATGCACATCACAGGGACTATAAGGCGTGTAACCAGTATGTCCTTGCATAAGGCATGTGCCCACCTACAGTGCCAAAGTGTAAAACTAGAGTGCTACAGTAACACCTTATTGCAATACCATGTTGAGCCACATGTGATCTACAATAAGTACTTGGTTACCACTTTGCTCATTGAGAGGAGATGAGTGAGTGGCCATGGCTGCATCAGGTTCTTTGGAATGCAGGCCACCAGCATGGTTGCCAGCAAGACCATGATATTCTTCTTCTTCCTGCACAGGGCATTATGATGGGGCCATACAGAAGGATAGATGCCTGGTATGAGCTTGTCAGCTTGATGAGCAATGTCACTGGCAACACCATTCTGGTGAGCAGTGCAGCCATCTCTGCTGTGACCCAATGCAGCAACATGCTGACCCATTCCTTGTGTTTTAAGGTTGCATTCTTATGTGGTTTAAACATTTAGTATTGTTATATGAAGTGCTGGTATAGGGGTGATTTTTTAAATTCAATTTCAATTTCATTTGTAATATTACATATTAAAATGGTGTTAATTGGACATGTGACTGTTTTTGAAGAGTATTTAAACTGGATATGGTAGTAAAGTTTTAGATTCTGATGAAGTCTAATGTTATAGTCAGATGAAAGTGCTTAATCTTATTTTATAAAGTTTTATTGTATTTTTGATCTCCTGGTGTATTGCTTTCCAGTATATTGTCTTTTAGCTGTTTTAAGAGTGGCTGGCAAACGTTAAGTAGAGACACCCAGAATTGTATTGAAAGCATGCGTTTCCCTGTAGTGTCAAGGTTTTGGTATCTACCTGCTTTGTATGTATACCTATGAGTGCATAATTTGTTTTGTAGTGGCAGAGGGGTGTGAATTGAGCATGACTGGATGTCACAGAAGGTTGGAGCAAGTCTCCCAACATAAATGTATGTTGGATTTCTGTGCCAATGCATTGTATACTGACTCTGTGTAGCTATTATGTGTGTAACAGTTTTTCCCATTTTGTCATTCTTTTGCATGTCCATTTGTGACCGAGAAGGAATTGAGGCCACTCTCACCTAAATGTTTTCAGCCAAACATTATGACACCAGGTTGCTAGTGCCCACCAGGATTACTTTTCATTAGGGTGACACTGGTTCCCTTGTTGGAGGTGACCAGGATGATTTACTGTTACCCTCCATGGACTCTTGTCAGGATGGGAAGCAAAGGTTCCTCTTCGCTGATCTGCACTGGTTTCATGGCATCATTCATCATTCCTTGTTCATTGTCTAACCCTAACCTTCACCATTTCTCCATACTGTGCACATATAACTCCATCCACTGTCTTCCACAACTTTTGTATGCCTTTCACCCCTTTCTGTCTGAATTTGTGTTTTATATTTTTCTGTCTACCACAGCTACGAGCACTTCTTCCTCTGACCCACCCATATCCTTCCCCACCTAAAATTATTTCTACTGTGGTCTTTTACAATGTTCCAATAACACAAGCCAGTCTTTAAAGGCATGTTGAACAAGTTTATTTACAGGGAAAAACAGAATTGGAGAATAAACACAAAATAAAGAGTCCAGCAATTCACTGACTTTTCAAATGCAGGTAGTTTTCAGCAAGGCAGTGAAAAATAATCAGTTTGGCAAGGCGTTTAATGGCAATTCATAAACTCACTACAGATAAATCTTTTGGCAAGGATTTCAGCATATTGGTCTATTCACTAAGGAATTTTAAGACATTAATTCATGTTATCACTTGCAACTACTTATGAAGACAATTATCAATAAACACTTCAGAGATAGTATATCTCTTTCTATCATTAAATGTATCAACTCAAAAATGTAATTTATTTTTCTGTACATATTATAAATAAGTATAAAAGGTGTGCACATATCTGAAATATATTTACAATTCATTGCAAAAAACCAACAACATGCATAATTGAAGTACTAAATTAATAGGTGTTCTATTGTTAACTGTATAAACTCAAAAGTATCATTTATTTTGCTCAGATGTTAATCTATTTCATTGCCCGTTTGCTAATCAATATGTATCTGTAATGTTGTAACACATTGTTGTGCCAGAATGGCCAAAATGGGTCTGCCAGCCAGTTCAATTACCCAGTTAAAAAAACTGAATAGCTAAATAATTAAATAAATACATTAAGTTAATAAACTACCATTCTCTGTCTCTGCCTCTGTCTGTCTCTCTCTTACCTTCTTTCTCTTCTCTGCTGAAAGCTCCACTTTCATCTCTCTCTCTCTCTCTCTCTCTCTCTCTCTCTCTCTCTCTCTGTCTCTCTCTCTGTCTCTCTCTCTGTCTCTCTCAAATGTGCCCAGCCATAATTCCTGATGTCTCTGCAAAACACACCGCTTTCTGGCATACTTGAATTGATTCTGCTCAGCCTTCATTTTACTACCACATGACCTTGAACAACTCACTTAAGCAGACTGTGCTTTAAGCCAATTAGGAAATTTGACTAAACTTCTTAATAGTCTTCTGAACTGCATGCGTAGTAAAGCAACTACCTATGAACCTAATCTTAATCTTGATCTTTCCGAGCTCTTTCAAGCATTTCTTTGACTTCCTGTCTTCTACAGCCATTCTGTTTTACAGGAAGAAAGGCATGGATTCCTCAGTCTGGGCAGGTGTATAAACGTTCTCACCCACAGTACTGATACATAACAGTTTCACAAGTACAAACTAAAGAACTTACTGGAAACTCTGCCAGAGAATACACAACCAAGTAAGATGAACTGTATTAAAACAAATGAGTGCTTTCATCTAAAAGCATACAGACCTCTTCAGTAAGACGAACTGTATTAAAACAAATGAGTGCTTTCATCTAAAAGCATACAGACCTCTTCAGATAAAACCAGAACAATTCAGAATTTGCACTTAAATAGCTTTCTTGTCACATGACACCGATCTAAGCAAAGCAACTGTATATTTAAAGCAACAGTTGTCAAGACAAACACGTATTTAAAACATTGTGTTTAAGATATACAACTGAGAATAATTGTTACTCATCACTAACTTAAGCCAGGAAGGATGTGAAGATAGGTGAAGGCTGCCAGCCTAGCTACATAGAATTTTGTAGATCATTCTGTCATTTGTAAATATTAATGTAAGCCACAGGCTTGTTCTCTTAAACGTGAAAAGGCTGCATTGAATATTGAACTCTAAAAATGTAAAAACAGTGCACTCTGCTGTAAGAAAGCTAAGTCAGGCATTTCATGACTGTCTTTGATGTTAAAATTCAAAGCCTATATGTCTAGAGGGAAGCATCCTGCCTATTGTTTTAAGGCCAGAGTTAATGGCTAGAATTTGCATGTATAAATGTCCCTTATTGCTCCGGTTTCTGACCCGGTGTAAAGAATGTAAATGTAGTTTCTGTTAGCCTGGGAACACCAGAAAAGAGTGAAGAATGATGTAATGTGAAGGAGCTGTGTATTATCAAGTTAAAGAGAGAGAATCAGAGAGCTCAGAGAAGCTGCCAGGTAAGAGGAATAGAGGAAGGCCTAAGATAAGGTTTATAGATGTGGAGAGAGAGGACATGCAGGTGGTTGGTGTGACAGATCAAGATGCAGAGGACAGGAAGAAATGGAAACAGATTATCTGCTCTGGTGACCCCTAATGGGAACAGCTGAAAGAAAAAGAAGAAGAATCAGAGAGCTCAGAGCATTTTGCCTTTTGAACATCCAACATCACCAACACTGCCTGTTTCTGTATGTAAGTTATTTAGAACTGTGTTTTCTCTTAGATATAGCTAGGAAATAGGAAGATTAGACTAGTTTGTTTTTCTGTGATGTCAGAACTTTTGCTACTGTATTATTTTAATTATTTCTCTGTGATCTCTGAACTCTTGACTAGCACTGTGTAGTAAGAAGTATTGTCTTGTGTTTTTATTATTTATTATTAAATATTTTAACCTTTCAACTGTGGTTGCTTTGTGTAGAGAATTTAAGTTCTAGTGCACATTGCATGTATATAGTGATACTGTACCAAGTTACTTTAATAAGTCTTGACTGTTCAGTCACACTTACCATTTGGATAATAATATTGCACAGTAATAATTAGACACCCTTTTAAGGGCCTTTGAATAGTTGGTAAATATTAGTGGGTGGTGGCAGTGATTTCTACCATATAGTCTGGGTCAAAGGGGTACAGCCTTCCCCAGGACGGAGTGTCTGTGTGGTTGTATATAACTCTTATCTCAAAGTGTGAGTGTGTCAGCTACTTGGGCAGGGACATGAAGCACTGGTAGGACAGAGAGGGTGCCAGAGGTTTTAGCTTGCCCAGTAGGCTGATATCTGGATTCTATAGCTGTGCCAGTGGGGAGTCTTATTGGGGACATGGAGAGAAAGGGAGAAACCAGCCCCAGACTGACTGTGATCTTTGTGTACTCTTAAGGGAAATTGTACTTTACTCTGTGTGTGTATTTATTACCCTTTTTACTATATGGACACCCCTCACTGGTGTTAGTGGTGAGGATTGAGGCTCCTTGATTGCTGGGCCAGTGCACAGGCATCACATATTAATTGTTTGGCAGTGGTGGGATATCCATACCACATATTAAATGGTTGGCAAATACTAACTGGCTTATAGTGGTGTGAGTAGAGTGAATTCCTGTAGCTTCTGTACAGTGATCACTGAAGGTGTTTTGTACTCTAAATCAGCCATGCAGTGAATACTCAAAGTTCAGATCACAATTGTTTATTTCTTTTGCTAACTTAGTTAGTCAGGGAGAACAGGCAGCATGTCAGCAGAGGAGTACGGACATCTGACAAGGAGCCAGCTGGCTGAGATGTGCCATGCTAGGGGACTGTTGCATGGAAACCTGACTAAGACAGACCTGATTGCAGCCTTGGTCACAGCTGCATCAGAAAACAGCAACCAGGAGGACGATCAGACTGGCAATGGAGATGCACCACACCCCAAGAATGGACAGCTCAACCTTTCTGCAGAGGACTTAGAAATCTATCTGGAGCTAAAGAGACTTGAGTTGGAGGCCAGGCGTGTGGAAATAGAAGCAGTTGAGAAACTGAGGCATCTATACAGTGAGGACAATGAGAAACTGCATTGGTTACAGGCTGAGGAGAATGAAAAACTGCTACGCCTGGAAGCTGAGGAAAAAGAGAGGCAGAGGCAGCATGAGAAGGAGATGCTGACTCTTCACCTGAGTCATGGAGGTAACGGGGAACTGGACCCCATAAGCACAAAAGGTCAGTAAATTTCTTCTGCAGTTTTAAGAGGGAGATAGTTTTGATAGTTTCATTCATATGCCCAAATTCACTTGGCAGCTTCTCAATCACCTCCTCACGCACCACTTACTTACCCCTACCCAACATGGATTTCGTCCTCACCACAGCACCACCACTGCCCTCCTCTCCTTCACTCATATCATTGCAGAGGCCCTAGACAACAATAAACTCATTTCCTGTCTCTTCCTAGATCTCTCCAAAGCCTTTGATACTGTCTCTCATCCTCTACTACTATCCAAACTCGCAAATCTCCACCTATCCCCCTACGCACTTGCCTGGTTTAATAGTTACCTATCTAACAGGGAACAATCTGTCAAATAGCTCTCATCCTCCTCACCTTTCCTTCCCATCTCCACTGGTGTTCCCCAAGCCTCCATCTTGGGACCTCTTTTGTTTAACATCTTCACCAATGATCTTTACACCTCATGCAAAAAATCCTCCCTTATTCAGTATGCTGACGACGCTACACTTATATCCATCTCAAATAACATTCCTGAACTACAGTCCCTAACCCAGCAAGCCCTACTATCCACTGAACAGTGGCTCTCTCACAACCTACTGATCCTAAATCCCAAAAAGACTAAACTCCTACTTTTCCTTCCCCGTTCTCTTTCTCATCACAAAACCACCTTTTTTATTACATCTTCTAACAATACAACTATCCAACCTGACACCCACACAAAACTCCTAGGGGTCATTATCGATGACGAACTAAAGTTCAACCTACACATACTCCAGTATACAAAAAAATGAACCAGAAACTAGGTCTGCTATATCGGAACAAAAAATTCCTAACCCCTGAATCTAGACTAACCCTGGGCCAGACACTCCTCCTCCCCTCCCACTTATACACCACCCCGGTTTTTACCAATATCCAGGCCTACACTCTAAACAAACTCCAACAGACTAACCATAAAATAGCCAGATTCATTACTAACTCCCCATACAACTCACACCACTGCATTCTTTAAACTCTCTTCAATGGCTTGAACTTCCCCAATTTCTACTATCTTATCAATTTCATATGCTACACTCTATTCTTTATAAAACCTTCTTCTGTCCATAGCTATCTTCCTTAGTCTCCATCTATATCCCAACCTGGACCCTCCATACTTCTAACCAACAATTACTTGGTGTCTACCACCCAGAAAGGTCAGTAGGCAAACTACTCTACAAACACTCCCTTGCCCATGCTTGGAACAAACTTCCCCTTGACTTATGTTCAATCTCCCAGACCTCACACTTTAAAAATGAACTAAAAGCTTATTTTCTCAATAGCAGGACTTGCCCCTGCCATGACCCCACCTAGTCTTCCTTCCCTTTATGTACCCTCAAAAGGTCCATACTTAGCACCTCATTACACCTTTCACTCCAATGTGCCTACTGTGCATTTGCATAATTTTATACAAACAAAAAATTTTTATTGTTGACCTATTGAACTATATCAATGTAAAATGATGTTAATAAGCTTCTTTTTAATGCAACTTTAACTTTATGCATGTAACCCAACATATGTGAATCTTTTTGCTATAACTGCTTTTATATCAATATTGTTTCAAACTGTACTTGTTTAAAAATGTACTACTGGAGCTTTTCTCCTCGGGTCTCCACTGAAAATGGGCCACAAGCCCAGTTGGACAAACACAGTTAACAAATGTCAATAAATAAATAAATATGTTTGAGAGGGTATGTAAACAGTATGATGTTGACCAAAGGCTCTGGGTACAGTTCCTGACCTCCTTACAACGTGGTAAAGCTGTAACTGTGTTGTCTAAACTTGCTGATTGTGAATATTTTGATTATACTGCTGTTACAAATCGCTTGTAAGAATGATTTAAGCTAACACCTGAAACATATAGGAAAAAGTTTTGTGGCCATAGACTCAAGGCAGATGAAAGCGTGTGTGAATATGTTGCTGAACTGAGCACTTATTTTCATAGGTGGGTGAGTGGATGTCAGGTCAGCATTTTTGAAGAGCTGGCAGACCTTTTGGTGAGGTCACAAGCCCTTAGCACTTTGCCTGAGGACATGAGGATCTGGTTAGCTGATAGACAATGTAGTACTTCAGATGAGTTGCAGAAGAAGGGAGACCTATACCAAGCAGGAAGGACATCCCTGCACAGGAAAGGGGCCCCCAGTACTGCTCATGGGTCTAAAGAAACCCATGGTGAGCAGCACAGACTGCACCAACAGAATCTGCCAGTAGCAGGGGAAGCCACTAGTCCAGGTACACATCCAGGACCTAGGGTTAAATGTTTTGAATGCAACCAGTGGGGGCCATGTGGCAAACAGATGTCCATGGAGGCAAGGTGGGGAACAAAAGGTGAGAGAACCAGTAAGTAGGAAAGACAAAATGCCAGTAGTAGGTTGTCCTGAGACAACCAGGGTACCAAAGTACAGTTTTGTACCTACCATAAATGTAGATGTTCGAGTGCTCATACAGCTGCAGTCATTACAGATGAGTTATCCTGCCATCAGGCGGGTCCTCGGTCGGCCGAATTCCAAAGTCTAGGTCCGGCGTTGGCTGTCGTCGCTTCTTCCCTGATGTCAGTGTGTCAGGGGTATAAAAGAGGCAGCCGACGCCATCTTCTTCAGTTTTTCTTGCCCCAGATGTCAGGTGACCCCAGAAGGAAGGCAAAACATAAACTTATGTAATCATGCAATATAGAATAATCAAAAAACAGTAGTTGCAAGCAAATACACCATAAAAGAATACCCCAAATAGGTTGTATGAGAAGGTGTTTGTCATAAAGCCTGTCTTAAGAGGGGATGGAGGGGGGGGAACCTGGACTGCAGCTGTATGAGCACTCGAACATCTACATTTATGGTAGGTACAAAACTGTACTATGTTCATCGTGCATACAGCTGCAGTCATTACAGATGGTAAGAATCCCAAAGCTAAGTAGGGGTGGCAGGCACTAAGTGGAACTAGGAGGAGCAAGGATGCCCTGCAAGACAGCTGTGGCAAATCCCGCTCTAGATTTAGAGTATAGTGGAAGGTGATGGTGTTTGGAGAAAGTGTGCACTGAACTCCAAGTGGCTGCTTCCAAAATGTCCTTGGTAGGAACCCCCCTGAGGAAAGCTGCAGAGGTAGCTGTGGCCCTGGTGGAGTGAGATCTTATGCTTGAATGCACAGTTTTTCCATGAAATGAGTAACAAAAGCGTATGCAGTGGGCTATCCATTTTGAGATTGTCTGTTTGGAAATAGCCTTTCCTTGAACACCTGTAGCATAGGACACAAAGAGTTGCTCGGATTTCCTGAATGGCTTTATCCTGTCCAAATAATAACAAAGTTGTCTGTGAATGTCCAAGGAATGCAGTAGTCTTTCCCCTTTGTTTTGTGGATTAAGATAAAAGGTAGGTAAGTGGATAGTCTGATTCAAGGCTACACTGGATACTACCTTTGGCATAAAGGTAGGGTTGGTTCGTAAGGAAACTCTGTCCTGATGGAAAATGATGAAAGGTTGCACAGCCATGAGGGCCTGTAGCTCTGAAACCCTGTGTGCTGCGGTAATAGCCAGAAGGAAGGCTGTTTTCCATGACAAGTATTGTAGTTCTGTTGAAGCAGCTGGCTCGAAGGGAAGAAGGGTCAGCATTTCCAATACGAAGTTGAGGTCCCAAGCAGGGACTGGTGGTTTCCTTGGGGGGTTTATATTCTTTGCCCCTCTGAGGAACTGTCTTAAGATAGGATGAGAGAATAATGGAGGATCTGTGTTGTATTGTGCAGAAATGGCTGAAGCATGGATTTTGATGGAGGAGAAGGAAAGTCCACTGTTTAACATCTCAGCAAAGTACTGTAAAATTTGAGGTAAATTTATTACCCAAGCATTCTGGCCCTTTTCTTGATTCCAGGCACAAAATCGTTTCCATTTGGCGGAGTAGGCTTTTCTAGTAGAAGGTCTTCTGGCCTCCAAGATGACACCCTGCACCTCCTTGGAGAGGAGGGTCTGTTGGGAAATCAAGGGCTTCTCCATGCAGCTAGATTTAGGGTTTTGAGCTGGCTGTGAAGAGTCTTGAAGTTGTGCTGGGACAACAGAAGAGGGACTAGAGGTAGGATCCATGGTGGGGAATGTGTCAGGCTCTTCAGG
The DNA here is from genome assembly GCF_019279795.1 of Protopterus annectens. Lineage (NCBI taxonomy): Eukaryota > Metazoa > Chordata > Ceratodontiformes > Protopteridae > Protopterus > Protopterus annectens. The sequence continues at coordinate 1,484,818,391 of NC_056729.1, forward strand.
AGAGGATACCAGTGTTGTCTTGGCCAATTTGGAGCAATGAGAATCATTTTCGGCCTCTCTGCTCTGGCTTTTAATAGAACTTTGGGCAGCAGAGGAAGAGGCGGAAAGGCATAGACTGTCAACATTGTCCAATTGAAAGAAAGTGCATCCACTTTCCAGGCTTGTGGATGATAGGTCCTTGAACAAAATGTTTTCAATTGGTAATTTCTGTGGGTAGCAAAGAGATCTATGTCTCGCTGTACCCATGCCTGAGTTATCTTTGTGAAAACTTGAGGATGCAACTTCCATTCATGTGGATCTGTCATATTTCTGCTTAGGCTGTCTGCCAGTGTGTTTTCCTTCCCTGTCAGGAATTGTGCCTGTAGTTGAATTTGCAATTCCAGTGCTGTGTTCCATAGGGTCATGGCTTGCCAGCACAGGGGGTATGAATGAGTTCCCTCCTGCTTGTTTATGTACCACATCACTGTGGTGTTGTCTGTCTTTATCAATAGCTGGCCTGAATGCAGTAGGTCTTTGAAGGCCATAATAGCATTTTGCATGGCTAGCATTTCCTTTTGGTTGATGTGTAGGTGCTTCTCTTTTTGGGACCATTTTCCCTGAATGCACTGATCTGTCATGTGTGCCCCCCAGGCATAGTCTGAGGCATCTGTTGTGATGATTTGAGTTGCTTGAGGTACGCAGAAAGGGAGACCTATGTTTCTTTGGCATGCTTGAGCCCACCACTGAAATTCCCTTTGAAGGCATGGAATGAGTGGTATAATTGTTTACAAGCTGTGGCTGTGTTGAGACCATAAGGTTTTTAGGTACCATTGATGTTTCCTCATATGCAGCTTTGCACATGGGATTAGTAGGATGCAAGATGCCATGAATCCCAGAGCCTGCAGGACTTTCCTTGTAGTCAGCCTGGTGAAGGTTGCCATTTTGCTGAAGTATTGAGACAGTTGCCCTTGTTTGTCTGGCGTGAGGTAGGCCATCTGGGTGGTTGTATTCAAGCTGGCACCCAGGAAAATTATTTGTTGAGAGGGTATTAGTTTTGATTTCTTTTTGTTGACTGTGTATCCCAGAAAGTTCAACAGTTTTATTACAAATGCCAGGTGTTTCAGAAGTATGTCCTTGCTGTCCGCTTGGATCAGGCAGTCGTCCAGATATGGGTATATTTGTATTCCTTGAAGTCTGCAAAAGGCGATTACTGATGCTAGGCATTTCGTAAACACTCTGGGCACAGTAGATAAGCCAAAGGGCAATGCAGAGAATTGATAATGAGTTGAACCTGCAAGAAATCTGAGGTATCTTCTGCAATCTTGTCTGATAGGGACATGCAGGTATGCCTCCTTGAGGTCCAATGTTACCAGCCAAGACTCCTTGCCCAGCATGGGAAGAAGCTGCTGTAATGTGAGCATCTTGAATTTTGGTACCTGTAAATATGTGTTTAGGATGGATAGGTCTAAGGTAGGTCTCCAATCTTTGTCTTTCCTTGGTACCAGGAATAGTCTGGAATAAAACCCTTGACCTTGTTCTTTTTCAGGTACCTCTTGAATGGCTTTCATGTCCATGAGAGCTGAAATTTGTTTTTGTGCCTCTGCCCTTTGATTTTGTGGCAAGTTTGGCATGCCTCTCATTTTTGGAAGGGTATGAAAGTGGAACCTGTAGCCTCTGTCTATAATGTCCAGAATCCATTTGTCTTTTGTAACAATATGCCAATTGTTTGAGAATAATGCCAGTTTTCCACCCAAAGGTGCTGCCATTAAAGCTTTGCTTGGCAGGTAAAGGGGGAAGTCATTGTGTCTGCTTTCTGAATGACTGTGATCTATCTTCTCCACCTCTTGGGGTTGGTGCTTGCCACTGTCTGGCTCTGAAAGATCCTTGAGGTTGCCCTCTACCCCTTGGGTGTCTGTATCTGGCCCTTTGAGGTCTGTCCGTGGCTGGAAAGGACCAATTTTTTGAAGGCCAGTTTCTGCTGAAACGTGGAGGTTGTACCTGCAGGAAATCTTTCACTGTTTGCATTGATTTCGCTTTTTCCTCCATTTTCTTTAGTACCTCCTCAGCTTTAACACCAAACAATACATCTTTTTGAAGAGATGCATCTAATAATTTAGCTTTGACATGATCTGGTAAGGCTTGCTCTTTGAGCCAAGCATGTCTACGTATAACAGATCCCGTAACAGCAGCTCTACATGCGGCCTCTAAAGCATCAAAACCACACTGCAAGGTATGCTTACCCACTTGCTCTGTACCATGCAACAAATCCTGCAACTCTTTTAAATCTGGTTGTGTCATTTTGCTTTTCAACTGAGATAACAAAAACTGTTGATACTTTAACATATGGAACTGACAGTTTAATGCCCTCATGGTTAAAGTGGCCGAGGTATACACCTTTTCCCCCCACCTTTCTAAAGCTCTGGAATCTCTCTCCGAAGGTAATGTTTTTTTTGCAGTAGAGGCCTTAATTCCCTTGGGACCCTGTGAAATAGTTTCTGTGTCAGCAGTATGGCTTTTGTATAGGAACTGGTGTGAATCAGGAACCCGGTAATACCTGTCTGGTTTAACAGGAGCTGGAGGTAAAGAATCTGGATTAAGGCTGGCTTCTGTGTACACATCATCCAATATATCTAAAACAGGAGGGATAGCCAGGGGCCTATGCTGGGGGAGCAAGAGAAAATCCCTGAGCCTTTTCTTTGAATCTGAGTAATCTTGGCCTTCCCAGTGAAAGTGTTCCCTCAATGTATGTAGGGTTTCCCCAAAAGAGTAGTCCTCAGGGGGGGAGACCGAGGGAATAGACTCCTCTGCATCAGAGTCTTCAAAAGGAGAATAGGCATAGTCCTGGTCCTCAGAATGTTCAGAGGTAATAGAGGCTTGATCTGAGGAAGGGCAGTCTTCCTCTAATCTGGGCTTTTTGTCCGAGGGGGGTTGAGAACCCCTGATAAGAGTAATCAAATCCTCAGCCATTTTGAGCATCTGTTTTTTAGGCATGGGGCCTTGAGAGGGGGTCTGAGGTCCCTGTTTTTTGGTTTTCATGGCTGCTTTAGATTTTGTGAAAGCTTTAATAGAGAAGGAGGAAGGCCTGAAGACACCTTGAGAAATGGCAGGCCTGTCTAAACTCTGAGTTTCCCTGCCAAGAGTGGCGTCGGTATCTGTAGTAGGAGTGGGGACCGAGGAGCCTGCGACCTCGGGTACTGAAGACACCGGTAATGTAGTGTCATCAGTACTCAGGGGCTGCATAGGTGCCTCACTGAGAACTGGAGAACCGGTAGTCGGCCTTAGCGTGGTGTCAGTAGTCGGTGCAGACCTCGTATATCAGTCCTTATCTTTGCGTCTTTTACTCAAAACTGGAGTCGGAGTATCCGACGACATAATATAATTAAATTTTTTACCAAAATAGTGAAGGGCGAACTCTGCCCGGTGCTTAATAGTGCGCTTGTTGAATCTAGCACAAAAACGGTAGGCCGAGACGTTGTGGTCTGGGCCTAAGCAAGGTATACAGAAAGAGTGGAAATCCTTATGCGGTATTTGCTTCCCACATGAAATGCAATTATTAACTTTGTCTGACATCGGTCTGAGGCAAGAAAAGCTTCCCCTTAGCTTTCAAGAAGACTTCGGCTGAAATATTTTCGTAAATCTCAGGAGCTGGCCGACCGGCACTTGCGAACTGCTTCTGCTTCGGGCACCGCGCGGCAAGAAAGACTGAAGAAGATGGCGTTGGCTGCCTCTTTTATACCCCTGCTGCACTGACGTCAGGGAAGAAGCGACGACAACTGACGCCGGACCTAGACTTTGGAATTCGGCCGACCGAGGACCCGCCTGATGGCAGGATAACCCATCTGTAATGACTGCAGCTGTATGCACGATGAACGTCTACCATCCTACAGATGTCCTGATAGGGAAAGATTTGGATGAGGCAGTACCATGTGCTTGTGCAGTTACATGCAGTTGGGCTAGGAGACAAGTATGTGGTTCTGGTAGCCTGGGGAAGACCCAGACAGACTGCATACTTACAGCCATGGCTGGTGAGGAGGTTACTTCAGGGAGGAAGCTACTCTGTAGCAGTGAGACTGAATGTGAGCCACATCTGCTTGTGGGTACTGATGTTCCCTTGGACAGATTGACTGCAATGGTAGAGGTGAGTAGTAGTAGCCATGCTGACAGTGAGGCACCACTGTCAGAGGATGCCAGATTTTCTGTGGAAGAGGAGCTGGGAAGGGTAAGGGTTACAAAGAGAGAGTTGAGACAGGCTCAGCTCTCAGACTCTACATTGCAAGGCCTGAGGCAGGTAGCTAATGAGGCACCTGATTCTCAAAGGAAGGGGGAATCTGTATACTGGGACAAAGGGTTACTGTACAGAGAGTGGACCCCTGAGGGAGGGCTAGAAGGTGAGAGGATACAGCAGTTGGTAGTGCCTACAGCCTACCATCTGGTGCTCCTAGCCATAGCCCATGGTATTCCCTTTACATGTCATATGGGCATAAAACGTACAAAGAGATGTATTATGCAGAACTTCTATTGGCTTGGAATTTCCAAAGATGTAACAGGGTACTGCAGGACCTGTGGGCAGTGCCAAAAGATAGGTAAGGCAGGAGACAAGGTAAGAGCTCCTTTGATGCCTTTGCCTGTGATTGAGGAGCCATTTCAGAGGGTAGCTATGGATATTGCGGGGCCTCTGAGTACCCCAAGTTCCCCAGGGAAAAAGTATATCCTAGTGGTAGTGGATTGTGCTACACAATACCCTGAGGCAGTGGCTCTGCCCTCCATTGAGGCAGAAAAGATGGCAAATGCTTTGTTAGAGATTTTCAGCAGGGTAGGTTTCCCAAAAGAAATACTGACTGACAGAGGTGCCAATTTCATGTCAGACCTGCTGACTTGTCTGTAGAAGTCTTGTGGTGTGAAACACCTGAAGACCACCCTCTACCATCCCCAGACTAATAGTCTTGTTGAGAGGTTAAACTCTGCAATCAAGTCCATGCTACAGGCATTTGCAGATCAGTTTAAGAGGGAGTGGGACAAATATTTGACCCATCTTTTGTTTGCTTCCCAAGAGGTTCCCCAGGAATCCACAGGTTTTTCATCCTTTGAGTTACTGTATGGGCATAGGGTGAGTGGACTTCTAGATTTAATTTGAAATGAGTGGAAGTTGAGTGTGAACCTCACAAGGAGTCTGTTGTGGCATATGTCCTAAACCTCAGGACAAGGCATAGGGAATTCATGGGCTTAGCCCAGGAGAACCTGGCAGAAGCCCAGCAACCTAAAAAGGTGTGGTATGATAAGAATGCTTGAGCTAGAGAGTATGCTGTGGGGCAGCAGGTAATGGTTCTCATTCCTGTCAGACACAACAAGCTGCAAGCAGCTTGGGATGGACCCTACAAAGTGGTAAGAAAGATAAGTGATGTTAATTACATGGTGGAACTGCTAGGCAGGAGGCAGGGGCACAAATTGTACCATGTTAACATGATGAAACCTTACCATGATAGGGAGGCTCTTGTGATGAGCATTTGCAGGGATTGCAGGAGGAGTCTGCAGGAGATCTGATGACTGGTCTCCTCAGTGAGGCTCAGACTGACACCTCAGTGGAAGGGGTAGCAATGTCCCAGCAGCTATCTCCTACCCAGGTTCAAGGAATCCACGCAGTGTTACAGGAGTTTGGGGACATGTTCACTGGGAAACCAGGGTGCACCCAACTGGTGCAGCCCAGGTGGATACAGGTCCCCAAAGGCCTATCAGGCAGGCCCTTTATAGGGTACCTGAGAGAGTCAAACAGACTCTGAGGGAGGAGATACAGGAGATGTTGGAACTAGGGGTGATTCAAGAATCCAACAGTCCCTGGGCCTCCCCAGTGATGCTGGTATCAAAGAAGGATGACAGCACCAGGTTCTGTGTGGACTACAGGAAATTAAATAGTCACACAGAGTCAGATGCTTACCCTATGCCTAGGACAGATGAGGCCCTAGAGCAGCTGGTGGGGCTAAGTATCTTACATCACTGATATTACCAAGGGTTACTGGCAGGTGCCCTTGACTCTCAGTGCTATAGAGAAGTCAGCCTTTGTGACTCCTTTTGGCTTGTATGAGTTCACAAAGATGCCCTTTGGGATGAAAAATGCCCCAGCAACTTTCCAGAGGCTGGTAGATCATATCCTAGTAGGAGCAGGAGGGTTTGCCCTTGCTTCGGTAGATGATATTGCCATCTACAACCATTCCTGGCAAGAGCACCTTCAACATGTCAGGGAGGTGCTGGGCAGACTACAGAGGGCAGGGTGGACCATTAAGCCCAGCAAATGTCAGGTGAGTATGGCAGAGGTCTCCTACATGGGACATAGAGTGGGGAGTGGTAAGATCAGACCAGAAACTGCCAAAGTGGAAGCCATTCAGAAATGGCCTGCAGCTGTTACCAAGAAGCAGGTGAGGGCATTCTTAGGGACAGCAGAGTACTACAGAAAGTTTGCCCCCCAGTTATAGTACCATAGCTGCTCCCCTAACAGACCTGGCAAGGAAGAACAGGCCAAATAAGGTAGTGTGGACCCCAGCATGTGAGCAGGCATTCCAGAAGCTTAAAGAAGTTTTGGGAGGACCCCCTGTGTTAACCAGTCCAGATTAAAGAAAAAAAAATTGTTATGCAGCTGGATGCTTCAAACCATGGGGTGGGGGCTGTACTTAGCCAAATGTATTCAGAGGGAGTAGAGCACCCAGTGGTTGATCTCAGTCATAGACTCCAACCTAGTGAGGAATGCTATGCAGCTGTATAAAAGAAATGTCTAGCCATAGTGTGCACACTGCAGAAACTTCAGCCTTATCTGTATGGAAGAAAATTCACTGTAGTGACAGATCACAACCCCCTAACATAGTTAAACAGAGCCAGCCAGCAAAATGCCAAGTTGCTAAGATGGAGCCTAGGGTTGCAAGCATATGGTATGTCAGTGCAGCACTGCAGTGGGATTAGCAATGCCAATGCAGATGGGTTCTCAAGACAGGGAATGGGGTAAGGTATACTCAGATAGACCTAACCCTCTCAAGCAATGTTTTTCAAGGGTCACTTGAAAAACTAGCTTGAGTTCTCCAGGGGGGGAGATGTGTGAAGATAGGTGAATGCTGCCATCCTAGCCAGATAGAATTTTGTAGATAATTCTGTCATTTGTAAATATTAATGTAAGCCACAGGCTTGTTCTCTTAAGTGTGAAAATACTGCATTGGATATTGAACTGCAAAAATGTAACAACAGTGCACTCTGCTGTAAGAAAGCTAAATCAAGCATTTCATGACTGTCTTTGATGTTAAAATTCAGAACCGATATGTCTAGAGGGAGGCATCCAGCCTATTGTTTTACGACCAGAATTAATGGCTAGAATTTTCATGTATAAATGTCCTTTATTGCTCTGTTTCTGACCAGGTGTAAAGAATGTAAATGTAGTTTCTGTTAACCTGGGAACACCAGAGAAGTGTGAAGAATGATGTCATGTGAAGCAGCTCTGTGTTATCAATTTAAAGAGAGAGAATCAGAGAGCTCAGAGCATTTTGTCTTTTGAACATCCAACATCACCAGCACTGCCTGTTTCTATATGTAATTTATTTAGAACTGTGTTTTTTCTTCGATATAGCTAGCAAATAGGAAGATTAGACTAATCTGTTTTTTTTTGTGATGTCAGAACTTTTGCTACTGTATTATTTTAAGTATTTCTCTGTGATCTCTGAACTCTTGACTATCACTGTGTAGTAAGAAGTATTGTCTTGTGTTTTTATTATTTATTATTAAATATTTTTAAACCTTTCAACTGTGGTTGTTTTGTGTAGAGATAATTTAAGCTCTAGATTACATTGCATGTATATAGTGATACTGTACCAAGTCACTATAATAAGCCTTCACTGTTCAGTCACACTTACCATTTGGATAGTAATATTGCACAGTAATAACTGGATACCCTTTTAAGGGCCTTTGAGTAGCTGGTAAATATTAGTGGGTGGTGGCAGTGATTTTTACCCCATAGTCTGGGTAAAAGGGGCACAGCTAGAGAACCTGTGCCAGCCTTCCCCAGGAGTGTCTGTGTGGTTGCATTTAACTCTTATCTCAAAGTGTGTGTGCTTGTTAGCTACTTGGGCAGGGACATGAAGTACTGGTAGGACAGAGAGAGTGCTGGCAGTTTTAGCTTACCCATTTGGCTGAGATCTGGACCCTATAGCTGTGCCAGTTGGGAGTCTTATTGGGGACCTGGAGAGAAAGGGAAAAACCAGCCCCAAACTGACTGTGATCTCTGTGTCCGCTTAAGGGAAATTGTACTTTACTGTGTGTGTATTTATTACCCTTTTTCCTATATGGATGCCCCTCACTGGTGTTAGTGGTGAGGATTGAGGCTCCTTGATTTCTGGGCCAGTGCACGGGCATCACATAGGACAAAAGCAAAAAGGATACACAAATGCTGATACATTCTCCCTAAAAAATAAAAACAGATGACAACAAATATAAGCATATTATTTTTCATATGCCTTCCTCTTGAGTAAGCACTGTATAGATGTAACATCATTAAGCCCTGGGAGAACTGAAGCATTCAAAAATATCTGCCACCAAAGCTGTCTCTTTCTTCAATTAATAATTTCCATGGCCCACCTCTGGTGCTGACCTCTACTTTCTCATTGATAGCAAACAAAAAATAATGGTCTGTAAATTGCTGAATATGCTTGTAGAGTGCATTTGTAGATTTAGCCTTTGTAATCTCATAATTATGTTAGTAGATGCGATCTCTAAGCTTGTGTTCCGATTTACCAATATAGAAACTATTGCACTGGTGACATACTGCAACATAAATAATCCCCTTTGTGTGACAATTACATTTTCCAGGGATTGAAATGGATATATTATTGATAAGCTACTGCACACAAAAATGAAAGGGCATTGTAAGCATGCCCCACACTTAATCATGCGCCCCATAGTTGCTTTCTCTTTGGAATGCCCCAGAAATTCATATATGTTTTTGAAACAAATACCTTTTTTACAGACTGTTAAGTGCTTCGCCTAAACATTTACATAAAATTCTATCATTAGATATGAACTGCCAATTATTCCTGATGATATTGCTAACTGCTGTCAACTGAATATGTGGTAACAAAGGCAAGTGCATAGCTAGCTTGTCGCTGATACATACAATTGTCTAATGCACTAGAATGGTGTTCTATAACATGGTTATCATTAAATTTATTTTCTATACTACCTAGGTTAGTAGTCTCATACTGTAAAAGGGGTCCATACATACCTTTTAAGCTCTTTTTGTTTTGACTTCCTCACTTGATGATCTAAGTAATGCTATAGGGTACCCCTTATTCAAGAACATGGTGGAAAGTAAATCAATTTCTTTGAGAAAATTACTATGGCTAGACACCATTCTTGCTGCTCTCACAAACTGACCTTTAACAACTGTCCACTCCTGATGTTGTGAATGGCAGCTGCTACAATGTAAAAACATATTAGAATATGTGGGTTTCCGATAGATTTGGGAAACAAGTCTTAAGCTCCCTGAATATTTTCTTTTCTTAGCTGGACATCTAAACATGCAATAGAATCCTGGCATACATTATGCATGAATTTTAAAAAGCTGTAGTATTATTTATGTATGTTATAAAATCTTAAATTGTATTCATGCTGTCTGTCCAAGCTATAAAAATATTATCCTGGAAGCATGTGTACATACTCCAAGAATCTCTATAATGGCTGTTAAATAAAAACTTCTCCTCTCATAAGGCCAGGGTTTGGAGGGTGGCATAATGGTTAAGGTACTTGCCTTACAAGCATAAGATGCAGGGTTAGAGTCTCACAAGGGATAAATGGCTAGGCTTAAAATGGCTCACAAGGGCAGGTTGCTTAGTACTAATCTATGAACCTATGACTATGTTTGCATACAAAAGCCCACAAGCTGCTCCCATCACAATACCTTCATTTTGATGAAAATAATGGCCTTCAAAAAATAAACAATTGTTATGTAATACAATGTTCATCAAAGCGCTAAGTACATTATTTTTACTCTGTAACATTTTAAAATGTTCAGCTAAATATTCTGAAAACCATTCAAGGCCAACTTTGTGCAGGATGCAGCTGAATAAATCTTGCACATCAATAGTAATAAAATAAATTTCTGAAACAGTAAGTTTTTTTAGTTTGTTTTGGTTGTTTTCTTGTTGAGCTTCACAAGTTCAGCATTTGCCACTAGGGGGGCATTATGCCACACCATATATGAAACAAAGGGTTTTTCCATAAAAAGCCAAAAAAAAACGGCCTCGGTTGCAACGAGATGAAGAAAGATAAAAAATTCCAAATAAGCAACTAAGAAGCGCTTAAAAAAAGAGAACTTTAATTTAACAAATAAAAATAAATTATATACATCCAGTAAATCAAGTGCTTTCGTCTCCAACCATTTGGAGACTTTATCAAGACAGAGCATCCCCCAACTGCTAGTAAATTTATAATACAAGTACTGAACCAATCAACATCCAGGGTTCATGAATAATTCATGAGCAATTACTATTCCTACAATTTACATCTAATAATGTCAAATAACCACACGTAAAACATTCATCATCCTAAATATTACCCACTATAATACATATAAATACATAACTAAAAAATACATTATTAAAAAATCTAATAAAAACTCAACATTTCCTATATGTTGTACACTGCAAATAACCCCAATATATTATAGTATAAATGAATAAATACATGTATAAATACATAATAAATATAGTATAAAACACACCAATGTATACATATAAGACATAAAATAATGCATATGTTTCAACTATTAAGAATTACAAGAACATTTCTTTAAAAGCATCATCTGTCTAAAGCTTTTAATCTTAAAAAGCAAGTAATTGCAACAGATTCATTTAAGCCTGCCCATTGAGTTGCATTCGTTCTCAACTGCCATAAGGCCTCACTTCTCTCCAAATATAAAGTCCAAGGTCCACCTCTTGGGTCTAGTTCAATAACTTCAATAACAGTGAATTTAAAGTAATTTCCAAGCCATTCCATACAATGTTTTGCAAGGGCATTGGTTTCTCTTTGCAGTCTGATATCCCTCAAATGCTCATAAATACATTTTTTAAGTTTCCTTTCTGTCTTTCCAATATAAAAACAAGCACATTTGGAACAGAAAGCACAATAAACCACTTTCTCAGTGTAACAGATGCACTTTTTTTGTAAAGAGACGTTTATACCATTGATGTTAAATTTTGACCCCTCCTTAATATATTGGCAATAATTGCATGCCCGACACTTCTTCATATGGCCCCCATTCTGAATCTGGTAATGCCTTTCAAAGATGTTCTTTAAGGTTTGTCCTTTTCTATATACCACAATAGGCTTCTCACTTAGGCATTGTCTAATGTCATTACTTGAGGTCAAAATTATCCAATTTTTATCCAAAATCCTAAAAGTTTCTTTACTATCAAGATTATAAGATGTGATAAAAGCTGAACGAAACCTTCCATTTGCTTGCACTTGTTCAACAGGTGTCATAACATTCACATTAACATTGCTGCCCATATTAACAGAAACAACATTCAAATTTAAAACCATATGCCTTTTCCCTTCATTGCCAGAGAGCACCATCTCCGAATTCAGTATAGCATGATAAAACCCCCTCTCTCTCTCTCTTATTAACTACTTCCACATTAAGTTGTTGATTAAGTCCAATGGATATTCTCTTTTAAGAAACATATTTTTCAACAGTTCACATTCATCCAAGAAAGAGTCGAAACTAGACACCATCCGAGCAGCTCTAACAAACTGCCCCTTAACAACTGTTCTTTTTTGTTTGAAGGGATGGCTACTGTCAAAATGTAAAAACTGTTTGAATACATTTCCTTCCTATAAATATATGACTCAAAATTTAACATAAATGGTGTAAAGGTCTCTTTACAAAAAAAAGTGCAGCTGTTACACTGACAAGGTGGTTTATTGTGCCTTCTGTTCCAAATTTGCTTGTTTTTATATTGGAAAGACAGAAAGGAAACTTAAAAAACATATTTATGAGCATTTGAGGGATAACACACTGCAAAAAGAAACCAATGCCCTTGCAAAATATTGTATGGAATGGCCTGGACATGACTTTAAATTCACTGCTATTGAAGTTATTGAACTAGACCCAAGAGATGGACCTTGGACTTTATATTTGGAGAGAAGTGAGGCCTCATGGCAGTTGAGAATGAATGCAACTCAATGGCCAGGCTTAAATGAATCTGTTGCAATTACTTGCTTTTTAAGATTAAAAGCTTCAGACAGATGATGCTTTTAAAGAAGTGTTCTTATAATTCTTAATAGTTGAAACATATGCATTATTTTTATGTCTTATATGTATACATTGGTGAGTTTTATACTGTATCTATTATGTATTTATACATGTATTTATTCATTTATACTATAATATATTGGGGTTATTTGAGGTGTACAACATATAGGAAATGAGTTTTTATTAGATTTTTTAATAATGTATTTTTAGTTATGTATTTATATGTATTATAATGGGTAATATTTAGGATGATGAATGTTTCATGTGTGGTTATTTGACATTATTAGATGTAAATTGTAGGAATAGTCATTGTTCATGAATTATTCATGAACCCTGGATGTTGATTGGTTTAGTAATTAACTTTGTATTATAAATTTACTAGCAGTTGGGGCATGGTCTGTCTTGATAAAGTCTCCAAATGGTTGGAGACAAAAGCGCTTGATTTACTGGATGTATCTGATTTATTTTTATTTTTTAAATTAAAGTTCTCTTTTTTTAAGCACTTCTTAGTTGCTTATTTGGAATTTTTGATCTTTCTTCATCTCGTTGCAACCAAGGCCGTTTTTTTTGGATTGTGTTTTGTTTTTTGGCCTTTAAAAGTTTGAAGTTATTTGTTTTTATGACAACAGAGGCACAGGAGATGGAGGCTTCACAATCATTATATACACCACAAAGGAACAGTTAGATTGAGGATATCTTGCAACATTTGGAACGGATCACTTAAAGGTTAGACAGAATAGGGCATACCCGTATGACGTCAGCTCCGAAGGGAGGACCAAACCAGGAAGTTGCTGGCTCTAGTAGAAGTCGTGGTGAGGAAACGAGTGCTGTTTCTCCTTTTTTAGACTCTGAAAATGCTGATATTAGACCTGGTGGAGACAGGTTTTAACTAACAACAATGGCAACAACACCAGTAATGAGGAGTATTTGGGAAGAATTGCTGGTACGAGTTTAATGGATGGAGAGCAGTGTTCATCACAGAGCGCAAATTTAAGAAGAAATGCTCATGAAGATGTTCAAGTTAACTTTAATCCCATTAGAATGACTGACTGGTTAGGAGAGGAGATGGCTTTTTCTACACCTTCACCTGTAAGTACTGATTCTTACAACAACAGTTTGTACAAATTAGACCACATTTTACTTAAAATTAAAAAGATTCAAGTTGATAATGCATACTTTAAAGAATGTTTAAAGCTCAAACTTGTGCGTAAGGGTTTGCACATGTGGCACTTTCCCACAGGGCTAATAGCTGGTTCATGCTTCCATAAGGATTTGATTAGTATGTCTGATAGACATGGCTTCAAGTGCATGGAGCTAGTTATCAAACATAATGAATTCATTTTGAAAGATTTAATAAAAGAAGCGACTGAACTGGACAACAGGATTATGCAAGATGTGGCTCATGACAACAGCATTTTTGACTACAACAGAATATTTAAATCTATTGAACAGGAAATGGTTTCAATTAAAGCTAGGAAGATGAAGAAAATAGAGAGGGATAGGGCTCAATATTGTTCAAACACAGCTTATCCCCACCCCCCTCGGTCACAAGATTGGAATTTGAAGAACCAGAATTATAATGATGGAGCCTCTGGGAATAATGAGGAACATTTTTTAGATTAAGACAACTTTCCCCCACTGAGGAGATCAGAAAGACTGAGAGACAGAAACAACCAGAATGTGCAGAATCAAGGGTCTTTTCCTACAAACAGGGGTCGAGGAGGACAAATGTATTATCAGAGGGGGAAGGGAGGGGGAGGGGGATATCGGGAATGGAATTGAATTCAAATGAGCATATGCTGAATAACTGTGTTATTTTAAAGAATTCTAGAAATTATTTTAACGTATATAATTTTTCTTCATGTATTTTTGATGTTAATGATTGTGATTTATTTTCTAGAGGTTTATCATTTATCCCAGCCAAAAATTTTAACATTGCGCAAACATTAATTGATATCAGACATTTTGTTAGGAAGTTGAATTTAAATGTCCTGTTTAAATCTGTTGAATATGTAAGTAACCCTTTGCACATTTCAAGCACGTTCAACCCACCTCTGCACCCTGCATTAGCGATGTTTGATAAAATGTGTGAAATAGATGTTAGAAATATGCACAGAAACGCACACTCACCTAACTTAAGTAAAAGTGAGATGGATGGTCTAAACAAACTTAGAACTAATAGAGATGTGCGGATTATAAAACCAGATAAAGCTGGTGGAATTGTCATTCTGGACCTAGATGATTATAACACAAGGATGAATAATATTCTTTTGAGTGATGCATATAGGAAAATATCTATTAATGAGTTAAATGGCATTTATAACAAAGTAAAAAATGAATTAATGGACCTCTTTATTGAAGGCTCAATTTCTATAGATGAGTACAATTACCTGACAGTGCATCATCCAAAAACTCCTTAAATATTTGGATTACCAAAACTACACAAGAATATGGTTGATCCACCTATGCACCCTATAGTGAATGGGCGTGGTTCTATCACTTATCCCATAGCAAAATACTTGGATATTAATTTGAAATGTTTTGTTAGTGAAAAAACTAGTATATGTAAGGATTCATGGGATTTTTTAGAAAGGGTTAATAATTTAGAATATAGTGAGACAGGTGTATTCATCACCATTGACGTGAAGGATTTGTACACCTCAATACCCCATGATAGTGGTATTGAATGGGCATGTGACTATTTATTGGAAAAAGGAGTATCACAACCAAAAATTAATGTATACGAACAACTATTTGAACTTGTGTTGAAAAATAACTGTATATATTTTTAATGGTGAATTCTTTATCCAAGCAGTTGGTGTTGCTATGGGTTCTCCATGTGGTGGTTTGTATTCTAATTTGGTGATGCTACAATGGGAGAAAAAGTTTGTTATTAATTCAGTTATTATCAACACTGTAAAATGTATGTGAGATTTTTGGATGATATTTTTATATTTTGGGATGGACCAAGTGAGATGATTAATGAATTTATAACTCACATGAATAATTCAACAGCCTTTTTAAGGTTCACCCATAATATTGATCCCAATGAAATCTCTTATTTGGATGTTAAACTGACAAAAAATACAGTCTTAAGGAATTTTGAGTCATATATTTATAGGAAGGAAACATATTCAAACAGTTTTTTTTTACATTTTGACAGTAGCCATCCCTGTCTAAAGCTTTTAATCTTAAAAAGCAAGTAATTGCAACAGATTCATTTAAGCCTGGCCATTGAGTTGCATTCGTTCTCAACTGCCATAAGGCCTCACTTCTCTCCAAATATAAAGTCCAAGGTCCACCTCTTGGGTCTAGTTCAATAACTTCAATAACAGTGAATTTAAAGTCATGTCCGGGCCATTCCATACAATGTTTTGCAAGGGCATTGGTTTCTTTTTGCAGTCTGATATCCCTCAAATGCTCATAAATACATTTTTTAAGTTTCCTTTCTGTCTTTCCAATATAAAAACAAGCGCATTTAGAACAGAAGGCACAATAAACCACCTTGTCAGTGTAACAGCTGCACTTTTTTTGTAAAGAGACCTTTATACCATTTATGTTAAATTTTGAGTCATATATTTATAGGAAGGAAACGTATTAAAACAGATTTTTACATTTTGACAGTAGCCATCCCTTCAAACAAAAAAGAGTAGTTGTTAAGGGACAGTTTGTCAGAGCTGCTCGGATGCTGTCTAGTTTCGACTCCTTCTTGGATGAATGTGAACTGTTGAAAGATATGTTTCTTAAAAGAGAATATCCATTGGACTTAATCAACAACTTAATGTTGGAAGTAGTTAATAGGAGAGAGAGAGGGTTTTATCATGCTATACTGAATTCGGAGATGGTGCGCTCTGGCAATGAAGGGAACAGGCATATGGTTTTAAATTTGAATGTTGGTTCTGTTAATATGGACAACAATGTTAATGTGAATGTTATGACACCTGTTGAACAAGTGCAAGCAAACAGAAAGTTTTGTTCAGCTTTTATCACTTCTTATAATCTTGATAGTAAAGAAACTTTTAGGATTTTGGATAAAAATTGGATAATTTTGACCTCAAGTAATGACATTAGCCAATCCATAAGTGAGAAGCCTATTGTGGTATATAGAAAGGGACAAACCTTAAAGAACATCTTTGAAAGGAGTTACCAGATTCAGAACGGGGGCCATATGAAGAAGTGTGGGGCATGCAATTATTGCCAATATATTAAGGAAGGGTCAAAATTTAACATAAATGGTATAAAGGCCTCTTTACAAAAAAAGTGCAGCTGTTACACTGAGAAGGTGGTTTATTGTGCTTTCTATTCCAAATGTGCTTGTTTTTATATTGGAAAGACATAAAGGAAACTTAAAAAATGTATTTATGAGCATTTGAGGGATATCAGACTGCAAAAAGAAACCAATGCCCTTGCAAAACATTGTATGGAATGGCCAGGACATGACTTTAAATTCACTGTTATTGAAGTTATTGAACTAGACCCAAGAGGTGGACCTTGGACTTTATATTTGGAGAGAAGTGAGACCTTAGGGCAGTTGAGAACGAATGCAACTCAATGGCCAGGCTTAAATGAATCTGTTGCAATTACTTGCTTTTTAAGATTAAAAGTTTTAGACATATCATGCTTTTAAAGAAATGTTCTTGTAATTCTTAATAGTTGAAACATATGCATTATTTTTATGTCTTATATGTTTACATTGGTGAGTTTTATACTGTATCTATTATGTATTTATACATGTATTTATTCATTTATACTATAATATATTGGGGTTATTTGAGGTGTACAACATATAGGAAATGAGTTTTTATTAGATTTTTTAATAATGTATTTTTTAGTTATGTATTTATATGTATTATAGTGGGTAATATTTAGGATGATGAATGTTTTATGTGTGGTTATTTGACATTATTAGATGTAAATTGTAGGAATAGACATTGATCGTGAATTATTCATGAACCCTGGATGTTGATTAGTTCAGTAATTAACTTTGTATTATAAATTTACTAGTAGTTGGGGCATGCTCTGTTTTGATAAAGTCTCCAAATGGTTGGAGATGAAAGCACTTGATTTACTGGATGCATCTGATTTATTTTTATGTGTTAAATTAAAGTTCTCTTTTTTTAAGCACTTCTTAGTTGCTTATTTGGAATTTTTTATCTTTCTTCATCTCGTTGCAACCATGGTCGTTTTTTTGGATTGTGTTTTGTTTTTTGGCCTTTAAAAGTTTTCCATAAAAATATTATCCCCCACATACACTTTTCATAAATTATGGTTACCTATGTGTGTTTCCCTTTACTTACTGTTCTCTCTTTCCAGCTTTGGCATCCACCAGATTTTTTTCCTATTTATATGCCAAACATAATCGGCACTTTCGTGTGCTGACCTATAGTGTTCTATGTGATGACCACTATGCTGCCTCCTTGTACTAGATGAGTGCAAGACACATCTATGCAGTGCTACCTTGTGCTTGTGAGAGCACATTAACTCAGTGGCAATAGCCTGCCTTCATTGCGATATACATCATGTTGGTCTTACTCCCTGTAGTAACACTGGTCCAAACACTGGGCAGCCAAGCACTGCTTCTACCATTAACGTTAAGTTTTACTTTATTTAAATAGTTATTTCTTCCCACTGCTGTTGTTATTCACTGCTTAATACTTGTCTGATTAACTGTACAGCTCATTGCACAGTGACCTACTCATAAAAATGGAACTGCATAGGCATGAAGCTCTAGTCAATAAATTTCAGCTTACATATTTATATAAACTTCCTTTAAAATGTTCAGTCTTATATGATCATAGGATCATAAGATATACAAGGCATTTGGACCAAAGATAAAAGCCATGTGTGCCTTGCCAATAACCATCATCAGGCTCTACCACGTTTTCCATGATGGGCTAGGTCTTTAAGTCCTAATGTAAATTTAGGGGTTCCCATCCAATCATCCAAGTTACTTTTGAAGGATGACAGGGAATCACATTGTTTGAACTACAGATGAAGTTTAATCTGGATTGGGTTAGATATTGGGCAATGAACCTGCCTCTCCTTGTTGTTTTACTTATTTTCAGATGTAAGTTTACATTTCTGAGCCAGTGTTGGCTGAGCTATCTGACTTACCAAAGATAACAGGTCACTAAGGGCACAATAAGCAAGTCACAAATTTCCTCTCATAAGACACAGAGTACAGGGGCACAGCTTCCAGTCTCTCATGGTAATTAAGTGTTATGAGGCAAGAGATCATTTTGATTAGGATCCTCTGCAGCGTTTTGAGTTTTTTAACTGAGTAGTGAGATATATGCCAACGAGTGCGTTATATTCAATAATGGCTCTGATCAGTGCAGAATAGAAGATAATAATGGCTTCCCTGGATTTGGAAGGCATGCCTTGTGAAATTAGTTGTGAAATATGGAAGCATTTCCTGACTATAGTCACATGGTGCTCAAAGGAGAAGAAGCTATCTGCCATCTCTACTCACTGTCTCACTTGCTAACAAGATGTTGTCAATGCTGTAGGCTACATTGATTAGCTATTTCTTGAAGGGAATAACAGAACATTTCTTGGCATTAAGTTTCAGCACTTTTTTCTAAACACCAGCTGATAACTCGAACTAGTTAATTTTGAAAGTTAAATGTATCTTAGGGGAAACTGACAATTACACGCAGTTTGCAGTCATTAGCAAATTTGGTCAACCATAGTTCATTGTTAACAGTTTAAAGGTCAGGGAAATAAAATACAATCAGGAGGGGACCAAGCACAGATTCCTGGGATATGCCACTTGCCACCTTCTCTGTCTGAGGAAGCATCGTTTACATGGACAGCATGTGTTCTGTCCTTGAACCAGTTGGCTGTCCACCTTACCACAAAGGGATCAGCATTTTACGTCATTATGTTATTAACAATTCCTTCATGTGGTATGGTCTTGACCAAATTAAGATAGACAGCATGAGCAGTATGCCCACTGTCCACAGCTTGAGTGGCACTGTCAATGAAGCTGACAAGATTTAGTAGGCATATTTATTCTTTACTAAGTCAGTTGTTGCACGTGAAGTCTGATGAGGTCTTTGACATCATGATTTATTAGGTCAATAATGATCTTCCCCATGGCTTTAAAGATCAGCCTCATAAGGCTGATGTTTTTAGTTTCCAGGGTCTGGCCAGATCCACACTTGTGAACAGACATCAGTTTATTGTGTACTTGGATTTAGGGACATAGTCTGTAGCTAGTCTTCGGTTAAACAGTTTAAGAAGGGATTCTGTGATTGCATGTTTAACACTATTAATCAGACAACTCAGTATATTATCACAACCCAAAGAAGATGTGTTTGAGGTCTTTGAAAGAACCTTAAGGACATGTTTATTTTAGTAATGGCAGGGGGAGGGCGTGACTCAGGGATGAATGGAGTTGAGATAGAAATGTCAGGGGAGAATCTGGCAGCACACTTGTTTTTCAGTATGTTTGCAATGCATTTGAGATTCAGTAGGAGGCTGTATTGCAGAAAAGTTCAGAACAATGTTGTGAATTATTTCTTAGTTTTATAATGTTGCTGTAGAAGGACTTACAGTTATAATTTACCTCAGATTCTAGTCGCACTTCATAAGATGCTTTGCTGGATCTTATACTGGCCTTCATTTTCTTAGTGAGTTTTTTTCTACTGTTCTCATGCTGAGGAGTTCTAGTCTTACTTGGTAACTAAAGGAGTTTCTTCTTTTTGTAATACAGTTTGTTTATACTTACTGACCACCAGGGTGGTTTAATGCTTCAATTTCCTAATGCATTTAGCTCTAGTGGGGACTGCTAGCTCAATGCATTCATCTAAATGGGCATTAAAAACCTTAGTGTAGCTGGCTATATATCCAGAGTCAACTGGGAAATATTGTGGGCTAATTTTTATAGATTTTTTGTCATATAATTGGATGAGCTTGGTCGTTTTGAAATCTCTAAAGAGAGTGGTGCTGCTTGTCAGGGAAATGGAGATACTGAAGGTAAAAGTCACAAGCTGGTGGTCTAACTTTACCAGTGAGGGGAAGACCAAGGGTATGAAAGTTACATAAGCTGAGTTTGTGAGAACCAGGACAAGAATGTTTCTGCCCCCAGTGAGTGTAAGAATAATTTGATCTGGCAAGTTTTTTGTCTACCCCATCCATAAATCATTGTACATGCCCTACATTGGAACTGGAAGTATTCCAGTTTATGGAGGCATAGCTGGAGTCATCAAGGATTAATGAACTGTAACTTGAAAGGATATCTTCTAGAAAAACCTGGAATTTCGCATGATTATCTGGGGGCACGGTAGGGCATTGATAACAAGCTATAAGTTGAATGTTTGACCTACCAAAGGTGAGCTGCAGTTCTATGACCTCACCATGAGAGACTCTGGGTATCAATCTAGAGGGGGTATATTCATATTCACTAACAAACACAGGGACTCTATCATTTCCAATGAGTTTAAAAGCATTGTACGTGCAAAACAGGCAATGAGTAAGTTATTTGATTACATTTGTACCATGTTTTTGTAATGCTCATACAACACATTCCACATGCAGAAATGCCTTGAGATCAAGCAGTGTATTGTCAAGACTCCATGTGTTGAGAAGACCCGCCTTGATGTTTTCACAGTCTAATTTCTCCAAGTCTTTTGAGTTTCTAATAGCATGATGGGAATGGACCCCATTCATTATTCAAAGTATGACTAAAGTTTGTAAAATTAGTATTGTTTCCATCTTTGATGTTAACCAAAAGTGCTCTTCACAGCACCTGCAATTTACCCAGGACTGACTCCTGCAATTCATATGGGGTTTTATGTATCAGTAGCATATCTAAATAAGACTGTAAATTATTTTTAAGAGGCCCATTGCTCCTACTATTGTTGGCACTGTCTGAGTATACTTATTTAACCTTGCTGTCGTTTCTGCCTGCAAATCCTGGTATCTTATGACATTGTATCTCTACTGCTACCAGCACTAAACATTCTACAAAGAAACAGCTCCAATACTTATTATTATTAATGGCCACCCCTCCAGGCATATCTAAAGATCAGTTACCTGTGCTTTCTCCTATTAACCTGGTGAACTTGGGCATCTGAGGAAATGTAGCAACTGCCTCATGTACACTGCAACCCTCTCCTATTACCTCCCAACACTCAGACTTGTGAGACATGCACTTATATATCCTAATTGGAAGCCACGCACTCTCCAGCCAAGACTGGAATAGCTGGTCAAGAGGAGAAAGTCAACACTTGCACCACACCACATGGAACATATAGCCCTCCAGAACACACACCAGCACTGCCCTCACATAAAAACACAAACCACACACCCATCTTCGTGGAGGATCTCAATAAAAATCTACCCAAACAGCAGAGACCTCCAAGGCAGAAACGCACTCGACTACCACAACACAACACTAATCACGGGACACATAACTCTCCTAAACAGTGTGCCACTCAACCAAAGCCCCAAGGCAAAGCAGCATGCCTAACACACTAGTCATAGGTGACTCAATAGTGAAGCACACTGATGTCCCACTAACTAGGTTGAATAAGGAGAAAGTAACAGTCAGCTGCCTGTCAGGCACCAGGATCCACCACATAATGCATCCACTCAGGTCCCTAAACAACAGGTACAAATATGACTCTGTCATTGTACATGTGGGTGTGAATGACCTGAGACGTATCTCCCTGGACTACATGAAAAGAGACATGGAGGAGCTCTCAGATTATGGAGCCCAGGCAGATATGACCCTAGCCCTGAGCAGCATCCTGCCATCATCCAGAATAATACCACAGTACAAGCAGAAAATGATTGAGTTCAACAATTTGCTAAGTTTCTGGTGCCATTCTAAGGGGATCCAGTATCTGTCTGCCTGGGATGACATGATTGACAAACCTCGATGCTTTGCCAGAAATAACCTGTATCTGTCACCCCTGGGCTTCTGGATAATGGCCAAGGCTCTTGCCACCCCTATAGTGCCTTTTTTAGGTGGTGTTCCAATGATCAAATTACCACCATAACAGCTACAAACAAATGCAATCTGAGGGTCATGCTGCTCAATGCTAGAAGTCTAAATCTCAAAATGCAGTCACTCTAAAGCACTCCTTAAATTGGAGAACATCGACATTTGTGCCATAACAGAGACCTAGTTCAATGCAGCAGAAAGCACCCCTGCACTACCAGGCTATAACTCATTCCACACCTTTTGGCCTCAGAACTTGGACCAAAGCTCCAAAGGTGGTGGTGTTTCCATATTCATAAAGGATGCGCACACCTCCAGACTGGTAGCCCAACATAATGCATCTGAGATACTTTAGGTGCAGCTAACATTGGGTAAGACAGCGATTCAGTTTGTAGTCTGCTATAGGTCCCAAACCATGTCCCAAGACTCTCACTCCATGTTCCTAAGCACCCTGGAGAATATTAGGGTCTAACCTAACACTCTCATACTGGGCAACTTCAACTACACTCCATTAACTGGGAAAACTACTCATGTACTAATACACTTGCCCAACGTTTCCTGGAATTCATTAATTCCAATGCCCTGGAACATGTCATTCATACTCCCACTAAAGGTAGCAACATCCTTGACCTGGTCATTACTAACATGGGTGACCATTGCTCTACACCGATAATCAACTCCTCCCTGACCACAAACTAATCACCTTGGAAATCCACATCCCTCCCACCAACCCCCTCCCACGCAAAGGTAACCACCATTAAAAACTTCTCCAAAGCTAACTTTGGTCTCCTAAATTCAGAGATGGCTAACTTCATGGCACCCATGCAAATGGACAATAATTGAATGACCACCGAATCATACACCAATGCACTGTACGAACATGTATACAAATGCATGGATCTTGCCATACTCAGTAGAACCAAGATGCTCTCCTACAAAAAAAGGAAGCCAATCTGGTGGTCTTCTGCCTTAAGCAAACTCTACAACAGAAGGAGGAAACTAATGCAGAATAAGATGAATACCCAAGACTGGAAAAACTCCCTTATCAGCCTCAACAAAAAGTTGAGATCCCTCATCAAATCCTCTAAAGACAACCACAAGGCCTTCTATAGTTATGTAAAGAATCTCCACAGCAATACCCAGATTTGCTCTGAGCTACTGCACAATGGTACCTCCTACACAGAGCCAACAGATATTGCCAATATACTGGCCAACAGATTCAGTTTAGACTTTACACCCCCCCCCCAAAAGGACCAGTCACAATACTAGCAGATTGCCAGGCACCCAGTATTACTGCTGCACAGGTTAAAGCAGCACTGTCCAAGGCCAAGAATACAGCTTCTATGGGACCTGATAATATCGTTGGCTGTGTTTTACATGAACTACAGAGTGAACTGGCACCTCACCTGTATGCCCTGTTCAATGACAGCCTCACATCAGGCTTTGTCCCTACTGAATGGCGCATTGCTACAATCATCCCTCTCCACAAAGGAGGAGCAACTACAGACCTTTGGAACTATCACCCCATTAGCCTGATGAGTCTGACATGCAAAGCTGTGGAACGCATCATCATGGACCTAATAAACAAGGATATAGGGAATCTCCAAACTCTGGATCCCACACAGTTTGGTTTTGTGAAGGGTAGATCATGCCTGCACAACTTGGTCAACTTCTTTGAGTCAATCACCAGAGCTGTGGATGAAGGCAAGGTGGTTCATACTGCCTACCTTGATCTGGCCAAAGCCTTTGATGCCATTCCCCACTCAGGAATCATAGAAAAACTCACTAAGCTAGGCATCAACCCCTATATCACTAGGTGGGTTGCAAACTGGCTCACAGGTAGAACCCACAGTGTGAAAGTAGCTGACTCCAAGTCAGACTGCCGACCAGTCATGAGTGGAGTCCCACAGGGTTTGGTTCTTGCTCCTCTCCTGTTTGGTATCTACTTCTCTGAAGTCCAGGCCAACACAAAGGGACTCTGGCTGACAAAGTTAGCAGACGATTGCAAGTTGGGAGCTATTATTAACTCCCCAAGTGATGTTGACATACCTACAGAAAGGGCTCACTGAGACCAACGACTGGTGTCAGAACTATGGCCTTTAGCTCAATGCCAAACAAATGTGTCATCATCCCCTTTGGGAAAAAACAGGTTCCCATGAATTACCACATCGATGATAGTCCACTGAGCACAGAAGGCATTATAAGAAATATGGGAACACAGGTTGACAGCAACCTCTTTTTTGACCACCACATTGCCACTGTGGTCAGAAAGTCCTTCTATGTGGCACATCTCCTTACTAAGGGTTTTGTATCCAGGAAGAAAGAGGTCATTGTCTCCCTCTACTCTTCCCTCATTAAGCCAGTCATTGAGTACAATGCCCCATTTGACATGTGCCTCACTAAACATTTACAGCAACTGGCGAGGCCGCAAAAGTACCTCACAAAGAGGATCCTAGGCCTTAAACATTTTTCCTATATGGACAGACTCAAAAAACTCCAACTATTCTCTGTCTCATATCACCTACTTAGAGGCAATCTCTGCTTGACTTACAAAGCCATGTTTGACCCAGCTCTGTTAGAAATGCTGCATCTAAAGAAATCCCAGTCCTTCTGCACCACATGCTCCAGAGACCTCAGCCTCATTACCACAATCAACAGAACATGCTGGAGGGAAAGGTTCATAACCCAGAGACTGCCCATGCTATGGAATAGACTTCCCATACATGTCAAACAGAGCATCTCATTGGCCCTCTTCAAGAGAAATCTTGATGAGTGGATGGGAAATAGAAAATTTACCCCAGGGATCACTCCACTGACTTTACTTGACAGAGGCACTAGGAACTAAGGTCGGGTGGCACGATGTCAGGGTAATCATGTGGGCTAGGCTTGTAAAGGCTCCAGGGCCATTAGCCTAGTACACACCTATGAAGCTATGAACCTATGTATGGAGGACACTGTAATCACTTGGTACAGCAATGTCAATGATCAATTCTACTTTTGTCTTCTTGCGGTGGTTGTGCTGCGGTAGCGTTGTCGCCTCACAGTAAGACGCTGTCCTGTTCGATTCTCAGCTAAAGCGTCTTCTGTGTGGAGACATGCATGAATGGGCGTACCTTCGTTGAAGGTTGTGCATCAGGGCTGGCAAATCAGCACGTAAAAATCTACTGCCAATCATTAGCGGACCGGAGTTCCACTGTGGTGACCCCTAACCGGGAAAAGCCGAAAGACACAGCAACTATATCTGGTTTTCTCGCATCTATTTTTTTGAACTGTTGATAATGGAATGGGTGATCCCATGTGACATAAACTTCATCATTCTCTATAATGCTTTGTGGCTCATGTTTCCAAAGCTTCTCCAATATTTCAATATTGTAATGTTTGCACAATCCCTAATGTGACAGTCTTGACATATTATTATGTCTTTCAATATATAGACTTCTTTCTATTAGGGTTTCACACCCAGTAACAATATGTGTGACTGTTTCCATTTCTGTTTCACAGAATCTCCATTTGTGTTTCTCTCACATGCTCAATGGACTTTGTAAACCAACATGCATTTAGTCCATTATCCTGGGCTGCTAATTTTAACCTTTCATCTTTTGGTTTAAATTCACCTCTCCTTAACTATTCCTGCATCAGATCCTGATTGACATGAGGTTGTCCTAAGAATTTTCTGTACATGCAATTATATTTATGCTTTTTAGACATTTCTTGCCTTCTCATCTGATCCTTCTCCTTATAATCTTTTGTTTTTTTGGCAAATTCAGTTGCTGCCTAATTTTTGTCTACTTCTGATTTGCTTTCCATTCCCACTTGACACCTATATGGTTCTGTTAAACTAAGCAGGGCAGTTATCTTAGACTTGCTGTCTTCATATTTCAAAACATTCACTATGTTTGAATCTGGTGAGATCAGCAGATATGTATGCAGTCCTATGACTGCAGATCTATGCATGTAATTATTTTTGAGGAAGCCCATGCCTCCTTCAGAAAAAGGAATATATAATATTGATATACACTAATTTTATATGTCATTTGATAAGTATGAAGCATTTTTCTTGTTTTCCTGTCCAAATGATCCACTACCTTTTGGTGCAGGTCCATAACCCCAAAACTGTAAGTTAGAACAAGAAGAGCAAATTGTTTTAAAGATTGAACTTTGTTATTTTTATTTATTTATTTTATTTTATTTTACATTTGTTGACCGGGTTATATCTGACCTTTATCATAGCCCTTTTTCAGCAGAGTCCTGGGAAGAAAAGCTCCATAATACAGTAAAAATAAGCTAATGTTATACAAACTGGTATAAAAGACTAAACACACAAAGTATTTTAAGATTGACAAACATAAGATTGTTGTACATACATGTTTGAATGTTTGTTCCCTGATGTCAGGACTGTTTTCAGTATTAATTTTAGTCTTCTAAAATATTTCTTACTGAGTTTTGCTCACATTTGTTCATGCTTTATTATCAGTCATTCATCAGTTCCCAAATATTTATACACTCCCTCCTGCTCAAGTTCCTTTATATCACATTCTTGTCCCAAACTGATAATTTCTTGGTGCTGCAATTTGTTCTGCTTTAAATGCTACTTTTGCATATTTATCAAGACCAGATGACATTGTTACATCATCTGAGAAAGTTTGGACCACTTCTAATTGTGTTTTCAGCTTGTCAGCTGATGAACTATACAGCTTTAAATCATACACAAAAAGAAGACACGTCTTTACACTTTGTTGTCTCTGGGCACCAAATTATAACCATGAACTAATCTGATAACTAGATACTTTAATGGATTAAGGGTAAGACAAAGGAGCAGTGGTGACAAACAGTCACACTGGAATATCACCCTTGGAATTTTTATCCCTGGGATAATAATTTGTCCTTTATCATGGCTTAGCAGCAAAGTGGTTTGCCACTGTTGCATGGTCAAAGTAATGTAATTGATCAGTGTGGGGTGCATCTTGTACACCTGTAGGCATTGCTTTATACATGAATGTGGGATGCTTATAAAATGCTGTTTTGTAGTATTGATATTTGGCAAGTATCCATGTAATACTTATACTCTTCTCCTTTCTACAATCCTCCATTATGATTTTATTTAACAAAACTGATACTTTGTTCCATGTGACTTTCCTTTTTTATCATTTTGTTCTATTACCATGATTGAGTTTTCTTCTAAATGACTACAGACTGTGTCAGCATCAGTTTCAGTATATGGTTTATGCATCATCAG
This sequence comes from Protopterus annectens, assembly GCF_019279795.1. NCBI lineage: Eukaryota > Metazoa > Chordata > Ceratodontiformes > Protopteridae > Protopterus > Protopterus annectens. The sequence goes on from NC_056729.1 coordinate 1,484,845,835, forward strand.
AAGGCAAGTTATTGATCTTTAGTTTAAGGATAGCTTGCAGTTTCACCCTTAAGTAGGAGTATTATATTTTTCCTTTGTTAACAAGGTTAGTGCCTGTTTGGGGAGCATGTATAAGTAGTTCGTACTCAGGGCTAAATCTTCTTGTAAGAATGTTAATAGTTTTAGCCAGACATTAGGTACTGCATCTGGGCCTGGGGTTTTCCAGTTTGGAGCTTTTCTTAACTTTGTTTCAATCTCTCGGGCCTTTACTTCATTTCAGTTCATATCCTGTACATTTGAACTTCTTACTGTTTCTTTTATTTCTTCTATGCATTCAGTATCTTTCGTTTTGTTTCACAGTTCTCTACAAAACATTTTTGGGTCATCAATGAATTGCTTATTTTGTACTTTTATATTTATCTGCTTATCTTCTACATGTTTCTGCCTTGGCTGATATCATTAGTTTATTATTTACAATAGTGTATTATAGATCCTACTGTGCTCTAATACTGTGTGTTGCCTTTATCACATCTATTTTATAAGTATGTTTGTTGATCTGTTCCCTCTTTTATACTATTGCTGTCAAATGCTTTTTATGTAATCTATCCATGTGATACTTAGATTCTTCCCCTTTTTGTGATTCTCCATTATGACGTTATTCAACAACAAATGACCTTTGCTCTATATGACTTTCTTTGTTACCCATTTGTTTTATTGCCATGACTGAGTTTTCTTCTAAATGACTACAAACTCTGTCATCATCAGTTCCAGTATATAGTTTATACATCATCAGAAGGCAAGTTATTGGTCTATAGGTTTTAGGATAGCTTGCAGTTTCACTCTTAAGGAGGAGTGTCAGTTTTCCTTTGTTAACCAGGTCAGTATTTGTTCTAGGTGTGCATATTAATAGTTCATACTCACGACTAAGCTTTCTTGTAAATATGTTGATACTTTTAGCCAGATAGTTAGGTACTGCGTCTGGGCTCTGGGTTTCCAATTTGGGAGCTTTTCTTAACTTTATTTCCATCTCTCTCTCTCTCTCTCTGGCTGTAACTTCATCTCATTTCATATCCTGAAGATTTGAACTTCTTATTCTTTCTTTTACTACTTCTATCCATTCAGCATCCATCTTTATTATGTTTCAAAGAGTCTCCAGAGATGTTTCTCCAAAATCATGTATATATGTTTATATATATATATATATATATATATATATATATATATATATATATATATATATATATATATGTTTCTCTCTCTCTCTCTCTCTCTATATATATATATATATATATACATATATATATATATATATTATATCCATTTAGATATTAATATATATATATATACACACACACACACATACATCTACATGTTGGAATACATTCCCTGTACTGTTGAATGACTGGGCTGGATGATATGTTTGTGAAAACATGAGGGTTGTGTATATCTGACATGGCTTAGTGGTAAATTGTGTTGGATATGGTATGCAGGATCCTGAGTTTGATCCTTGAAGAGGTTGCTTATTTTGTTGCTGGGCAGAACAAGGGCCGTTGGATACAGAGTGATTAAGGCACTTTTGAGCAGTTGTAAGCGGGTTTGTGAGAGAGTAAGAAATGCTAACCTCCGGTTAAATATGCTAACAAACAGCTTCTAAATTGCTTAACTTGTGTGCGCATTGTTTACCCCCATGCAAATGGGCTTTAACTCACTTACTAGTGCTTAAATATGCTTACTGCTGCTTATTGGTGCTTACACTTGCTTACTAGTACTTACTCCCGCTTACAATTGCACTGATTTAGACAGTAATATCTAATGGTTCTTGGGAAGGTGGGAGATTTGGAAGCTGTATAGAATTGTCATTCATTACACATTTTACCTTCCATTTGTATCTATGATTCCTGTGTACATCTACTGTATGGGGTGCATGTGCTTATCTGGGAACTTTGCAACATTATGACACTGACACCTCACATGTGCATTTAATGCAGTACTCCAGTTCACAAATATATATTATTTAGTAGGTTATACAGCAAAACAATGTTCATAAAGTGATTTCATATGGAATGGAATGTGCTTTAGTGGGACTCGAACCCGGAATGCCTGCTTATAAGGCAAATGCTCTGCCCACTACACTATTGCTGTACTGCTTCATTTGTATATATCTTCCTTGTTATCCTCTTCAGCTATTTAAGCTGCATTAACCATAGTTAAGCGATGGGCACACTTGCACATCTACGATTAGCTTTAATCGGAGTCTTAATAAAAACAAAAAAGGGTTTGTTCATTTTATTTGTATTTACTATTGCTGTTGTACACGTGGGGGAATGTTGCTGGGGATATGCGGACACCTATGAGCAGTCTCACTCATTTCTTTGGCCTTTCTGCTGTTCTTCATTGTGGGGGCATGTATATTCTGAGAGCTCTGCTCTCAGACACACCCCCTGCACTCTTATATGCTGTGTGTAAGGTTAGGAGCTCAGGCAGCGCACCTTCATTAATATGCATGGCACACTGACGTCCTGCTTCTAAACTGCCGCTTCCATGCAGGACTACACTAGTTCTGCATGGAAGAATAGTAAATCCGGGGGTTTGTCATAGCCCTCGGTTAATCAGGGACAAATCCAGACATAATCAGGAACACTTTTAAAATATTAGTAATATTAGTTTGAGACATTGACAGAATAAGACAATGTGAAGTGATACACATTTTCTGAAGTAAAAAGTCAGTAATTCTTTTTATTGCCATTGTTTATTAAGTGTAATTCGCCACAATTTCTCCAAAAATCCCCAATTTTAGGAGAGAATAAGGGAGGCAGAGCTATAATTTGAGTAAAATGAGGGGTGTCCCTAATTATCAGAGACAGCTAAGAGGTTGGACTATATATCCATCAAGTGCATCTTAACATAAATCATGTTATTACAGCAACTTTCTAATTTTATAAGAGCAATATTTAAAATCTGTCCCTATTTTTAAGTATGTGTTCCCCCATTATTTTAGGCTTTATCCAGATTTCTTGAGCTAAGATGTTGAGAGGTATGCATAACTTTTAATAGTTGAATCCACTGCTTGATCATTGTCTGTCTCACTGACAAACACATACTCACTTCTGCTTTTATGCACACAAGCATCCATGCACTCACACATACAGACAGAAACAGAAACATACTCATACACACACAAACACACTTTTCTATTTGTTTATTATCCACTTGTTTTAATTTTACACTCGCTAAACAGCAAAAGCAGTCCTTAACAAGTGTAAAATAATGGCTTGATCACTCTCACTCTCACAGTCATGAATGCATATACTCACACACACAGACATAAACACACACTTTTCTATTTTTTTTTTGTTTTATTTTTTAATTTTGCACTCACTAAACAGCAAAAGTGCTGCTAAGTGCATGTAAAATAATGTCAGCCATTATCTCTGTTACTGTCCAAACTCCATGGCAGCTTAATATGTTGCCTTGAAGTGGTGGTCTCATTTTTCAGTGGACATTACTTGTACATTAACACCCTGCTGGAGAACATTCTTTCTCCAATCAGAGTGGCGATGTATGGGTCACCCATTCTCTAATAGATATTAGACAAAAGGAAATGATAAAGGCAGGTTCATACTAAACACAAAACAATGGCTGTTCAATGGAAATATCTGGAGTTGAGCATTTTTTTTTTGTATGACCATGACAGAATTGGGTACATATCCACATGGACTATGACAAAGTCATACAGTTACGTGTGGTTGAATGACCTGCATGCCTATGTGAATTGACGGATCCTAGCCCTGGAAAGGCAGCTAACCGTGACTTTCTTCTTACTCAGTCTGGTGAGGGGGACATCAGTGTCCCTAACTATAGAATCACCAATGACCAGGAAATTTGGCTATGGTGGTGGTGCTGTGGTAGCGTTGTCGCCTCACAGTAAGATGTTGTCCTGTTCAATTCTCAGCTAGAGTGTCTTCTGTGTGGAGACATGCGTGAATGGGCGTACCTTCATTGAAGGTTGTGTGTCAGGGCCGGCAACTTGGCACGTAAAAATCTACTGCCAATCATTAGCGGACCGGAGATCCCTAAACGAGAAAAGTTGAAAGACACAACAACAACAACTGGTGTGCCTTAAGGGCTTAGCAGTACAGGAACTGGATACAGTGTTACTATGTGTAGCTGTGGGTGATGTTTTAATGAAGTGTTTATGTGATGGCTAAGGACTCTTTTTTATTGTGCTGTGTAGGAGGTATTAGTGATTCCTCTTCATAATATAGCACTTTCTGGTGGAATCTGCCACATGCCCTTCCAAAGGAATATCAGAGCACAAGACCTGTTGTAACCTTCATCACAGCAGCTCTTATGCACATTACCATCTAGTGTGCTGCTGTAATTGTATAATGTGGATGTGGTAGTATCATGTTACTTCTGTTCACAGCAATTGGTGCCCTAAAAATAAGCTAAACACAGGTATACATGTGGCTCATCCTATCACACAATAGACCTGATGCACCTGCTTTAATTGCCGCACTTTTCAATTGCTTTTGGGTGCATCTTCTATTAACCTTATGGCTCCTGTGTACAGAGAGGGATCATGTTCAAATGGATCTCTAGACCGAGTAATGGACCAGGTACCCCCTCCCCCTATTAATTGTCTCACTTCCCCAGTTACCATAAACACTTCACAAAATTGTTAGAGTGCATATTGTTTCCTTCCTTACTTTTGAAAGGAAGACAGAGATGTGAGTTTAATTTAAAACTTTTACTTTACTTATCCTTTGGTCACTAGGGTAGTTCCACTAGGCTAGTAACCTCTTTTCAGGGGGACTATTGGTGGTATTTATACTACTAGAGGAAATTTACAAGAGCATCAGGGAACTTCCTCTTACTCTTTTTGATAAATTAGGAGGATGTAAAAAGATTTCACAGCAACCTACCATCAACACATACAGATGTGGCCGCGCTTTAAAATATCATCCGATGGCTGATACACAAAGGAGTGCAGCCCCCCCCCCTCCTCATACTACTGAGAAGTCTCAGCAATCCATCTACATTGTATGGAAACAAAACCCTCCACCTTCTATGCCAGAGGTAATTATGGTACCTGCTACACTACTAAAATTGCTTATAAATTTGGTACCACAAATACTAATAACTATTTTCTAAACAAAACAGTTGCACATTGAAAACAGACTTAACCTGAGCAACGGTAAACTTCTCTTCCCTTGAAACTCATATTCAATGAACTTGCATTGGAACTCACATTCATTGAAAATGCACCCATCCAGTAGCAGATTAAGTGCAACTTGGTCCCTCAGATGGTTCATAGTTTTGAACATTTTATTTCAATTAAGCAGCGAGACAAAACATATGAACCAAGAATTGACAAAAGTACCCATTTCAAACAAATCACCACCATTAAGTGGAAATTACTCCAAACATGCAGGCACAGAGATTCTTGGATTTTGTAAACACAAACTCCCTAGACCAGATTTTCAATGCACCATCCAGAGGTGCAAATATACTGTATCTGATATGTAAGAGTGTTGCACTCCCCCTAGTGCAATGTCCTCTCTGGAAAGATCAGACCACAAAATAGTTTCCTTTGAAGTAAAAGTAAAACCCAGAATCCCAGTTAACCTGGAATATTCATCAACTACTCGAAGGCTAACTTCCTACTATTAAATTATAACCTAACAAAATTCCAAGCTGCCATAAACCCTTAGAACACTGCTGCCTACATATAACTGTTCACAGAAACCCTATATGAGTATGTTAATAGCTGCATATAGGCAGCTGTACTCACCATGAATAAGTATAGAACTAACTCAAAAAAACAAGCCACACTGGTAGAATCACAATTTCAATAGGCTCTGTAACAGAAAGAATAAAATCATGGCAAAAAATTTGGAGATGTAGCACCTAGCAGGACAATGCACTTTCATCAAACTAAACAAGCAACTTAAATGAAAAATAAAGTCTACCAAAGCCAAATCTGAGGTAAATTTGGCCCCACAGACCAAAGACAACTACAAGGCATTATTTAGCTGTGTCAATAATCTGAAAAGCAATGCACAATTGTGTGTGGAATTCATTGTTAATGCAGCCAACTATACTGAGCTAGAAGATATAGCAAACCTGCTGGCAGATAAATTCAGCTCTAATTTTAACCCTCTCTCCCCCTCAACCTCCCCTGAGGAAATACCATCTAATATAAATCGCCCTACTATCACTAGGGAAGAGGTCCTCAATGCTCTCTTTAAGGCCAAGAACACTGCGTTGATGGACCCAGGCAATATTCCAGAATGCCTTCTAAATAGAATGAAACATGCCCTATCAGGCCCTCTGGAACTGCTGTTTAACCACAGCCTCAAAATAAGCTTTATGCCTAATGAATGGAAAACAGCAGCAGTCATCTCTCTGCTCAAAGGCAGGCCATCTACAGACCCAGGAAACTACAGAACCATATGTTTCACTAATCTCATATGCAAAGCCATGGAAAGAATTATCATGGAAATAATCAATGGTGACATAGGAAACCTCCAGGCACTGGACCCAACCCTATTTGTTTTTGTCATGGGTACTCAAGTTGGTAAACCTTTTTGAGAAAATCACCAAAACAATGGATGAGGACAAAACTGTTCACACTACCTACCTTGACCTGGCCAAAGAAATTGACACAATACCCCATTTGGGCATTGTTGACAAATTCAAGGTGTTCTTGTATAAACCATTGTGTCACCCAATGGATAGCAAGCTGGATCACAGGCAGGAACCAATAAGTTAGAATTGAGGAATCCACCTCTACAGAAAGGCCAGTCTCCTGTGGAGTCCCACAGGAATCTGTCCTGTGATCACTCCTTTTTGAGATCTACTTCACTGAAGTCAAGACGAATGCCAAGGGCCTCTGGCTGAGCAAATGTGCAGATGATTGCAAATTAGAAGCAGTCAATAAAATTCCCCATTGGCACTAATGTTCTCCAAGAGGAGCTGACACAGACAAACGACTGGCATCAGAGCCATGGACAAAACTAAATGCAAAGAAATGTTTGTAGTAGTCGGCCACCCCTGGTAACTACCATATTGCCAAGTCACCCACAGAAATGACCCAGTAGTCAGGGACATAGGGATACATATAGACAGTAATCTAGTCTTTGACCATCACATATCTAGGTTGTGAGGAAATCATTCTATGTTGAGCAACTTATAAACAAAGGTATGGCATCTAGGTACAAGGAGGTCATTGTTACACTGTATTTGGTGCCCATCAGACCCATCATTGAGTACAATGCCCCCTTTGACATGCATAAAACCAACCACAACCAACAACTGTAACATCCACAGAGGCTCCACATTAAAAGAATACAGGCTGTAAATAACATTTCCTATGCAGACTGCCTCAAAGTCTATCCCTGTATTCTGCCTCCTACAGACTGTTGAGGGGAGATCTATGCCTGGCATACAAGACATCTTTGAACCCCACCCTGATGGACCTCCTTCATATCTACAAAATAAACATCACCAGAATTACCCATTCTAAAGACTTTCCTGTGATATAAATAGGAACTTCTGGAGCAACAGGTATGCATCCCAGAGACATTATTATTCATAGGTTCATAGGTTCATAGGTTCATACTAGGCTATCTGCCCTAGGGCATTTATAAGCCTAGCCAGAATGTGTTTGGCTTTCGCCACCCATTTTAAATTTATTTTGCTATGCCCTTTTTCGAGGTTAGTATACTGAGCCTCTGTCTAACAGTGACACAGAAGTGATACCCGGGGTAAACCTACGATCTCCCATCCACTCATCAAGATTCCTCTTGAAGAGAGTCAATGAGGGACTCTGCCTAACCTGGACTGGGATTTTATTCCAGAGTGAAGGGAGCCTCTGGGTTATGAATCTGTCCCTCCAGCATGTCCTATTTATTTCAGTGCTGAGGTTCAAGTCTCGAGCGTAGCTCGATGGGATTTGGATTTTCTGATGTGCAGCATGTCCATTAATTCCGGGTTGGACATGGCTTTATATGTCAGGCACAGATTGCCTCTGAACAGGCGGTATGCCACTGAGTACAGCTGGAGTTTCTTTAACCGGGGAGCATATGGCATCTGTTTGAGCCCTTTGATCCTCTTGGTGAGGTACTTTTGGGGTCTTTCCAGTTGCTGCAGGTGTCTGGTAAGGTACATCCCAAAAGGGGCATTGTACTCAATTATGGGCCTGATGAGGGATGAGTAAAGAGGCACGATGACCTCCCCTGATCTAGATGTGAATCCCTTCATGATTATGTGGGCTATATAAAATGTTTTTCTAACCACTTTGGCCACGTGGTTGTCAAATGAGAGATTGTTATCAACTTGGGTCCCCAGGTCCCTAATTACTTCTTCTGTACTTAATGGATTACCACCTATGTGGTAATTTGTGGGCACTTTGTTTTTGCCAAAGGGGATGACTATACACTTTTTGGCATTTAGCTTGAGGCCATGGCTCTGGCACCAGTTGTCTGTTTCTATGAGGCCCTTTTGGAGGATGTTTGTGTTGGCTGGAGAGTCGATTATGGTGCCCAGTTTGCAGTCATCTGTGAACTTGGTCAGCCACAGTCCTTCCATGTTGGCCTGTACCTCCAAGAAATATATACCGAACAAGAGAGGTCCCAGGACTGAGCCTTGTGGGACACCACTTGTAACTGGTTTGGAGTCTGACATGGCTCCAGCAATTCTAACCATGTGGGTTCTGTCCTTGAGCCAGTTTGCAATCCATCTAGTGACATAGGGGTTTATATTTAAGCTGGTGAGCTTATCTATAATGCCCGAGTGGGGTATTGTATCGAAGGCTTTTGCGAGGTCCAGTTAGGCTGTGTGGACCACCTTCCCCTCGTCAATGGCCTTGGTGACTGTTTCAAAGAAATCAACCAGGTTTAAGAGGCAGGATTTGCCCTTAACAAAGCCGAACTGGGTAGGATCCAGTGTCTGTAGGTCCCCAATATCTTTATTTATGAGGTCCATGATGATCCTTTCCATAGCTTTGTAGACCAAGCTAGTCAGGCTTATGGGGCGATAGTTTCCAGGATCCATTGAGGCACCACCTTTAAGGAGAGGGACCACTGTTGCTGTACGCCACTCTTTGGGCACATATCCTGTAGTAAGGCTGAGATTGAACAGTAGTTTTATGTTTGGGTTTAGCTCTTCTTGGAGTTCATGTAGGATGCAGCCCGGGACACCGTCTGGTCCCATTGATGCTGTGTTTTTTGCTTTGGAGAGGGCGGCTCTTACCTGAGCATCTGAGATGTCAGGGGGGCAGCACTTTGCTGGGATAGATATTTGCCCTTTTGGTGGGGAGGGGGGGGAGAAGTTTGCGCTGAACCTGACAGCAAGGATGTTGGCAATGTCTGTGGGTTCAGTGTATTTTTTGTCATTTTGGACTAATTCTGAGCATATCTGGGAATTACCACCCAGGTTCCTAACATAACTAAAGAAAGCCTTGTGATTATCCTTAGTGCCCTGTGCAATTTTTCTCTCGAAGCTGGCCTTAGACAATTTTATGAGTGCCCGTAGTTTTTTGCTAATACTGATCAGTGATGCCTTCCCTTTTTGGGATTTTGCTCTATCATTTAGTAGCTTCCTCCTTCTATTGTATAGTTTGTTTATGGCTGGGGTCCACCAGACAGGGCGTCTGCCTTTGGAGGATTGGGTCTTGGTTTTATTTGGGATCGCATGATCCATGCATTCCTGAAGGTGTTCATAGAATGCGTTTATAAAGGATTCTGCAGTCTGGGCCGTATTTTCCACAGGCCCGGGGGCTTTGAAGGATTCCACCTCGGTTTTGAGGATTGTGAAATTTGCTTTAGAGAAGTTTTTCACTGTGGTTTTCTGGGCAGGGAGTGGGGTCGGGATGTGAATATCCAGTGAGATTAGTTTATGGTCTGATCTTACCAGTGAGGGATACACTTCTGGTCTGGAGCATAGAGTCCCCATGTTGGTGATGATCAGGTCCAGTATGTTTTCCCCTCTTGTGGGAGTGGTAACAAGTTGTTCCATAGCATTTGAGTTTATAAATTCTGGGAACCTTTGGGGTAGGGTGTTGGAGCTAGAGTAATGCTCCCAGTCTATCTTTGGGTAGTTGGAGTCGCCCAATATAATGGTGTTTGAAGAGACCTTCATATTTTCCAGTGTTCTCAGAAAGGCTGAGTGGGGTTCCTGGGTTTGGGAGGGTGGTCTGTAGCAAGCTATAAACTGGAAGGCAGTTTTACCCACTGTTAGTTGCACATGGATAGTCTCTGATGCTTCGTGCTTTGCCACCAACCTGGAGGTGTGGGTATCTTTGATGAATATCGATACTCCCCCTCCTTTTGTGGTTCGGTCCAAGTTTTGGGGACGAAAAGCATGATATGAGGTATAACCTGGTAGTGCTGGAGTGCTCTCGGGAGCCCTGAACCAGGTTTCTGTTACTGCACAGATATCGATGTTCTCCATGCTAAGGAGAGTTTTGAGTGCGTGCATCTTGAGGTTTAGACTTCTGGCGTTGAGTAGCATTACTCTTAGTTTCTTATCCCTTGTGATACCTATGGAGGTGGGTTTGTCTTTTGAGCCTTGCCTAAAAAAGGTACTATGGGGGTAGCAAGAGCCTTTGCCAATATCCGAAAGCCCAGGAGTGACAGGTGCAAGCCGTCCCTAGCGAAGCATCGTGGCTTGTCGAGCATATCATCCCAAGCTGACAGGCATTGGATCCCCTTTGAATGACACCAGTACTTAAGCCAATTGTTGAAATTGATCATCTTGTCTTCATATTGTGGCATCATTCTTGGTGAGGGTAAGATGCTACTCAAGGTCAGGGTCATACCAGCCTGGGCTAAATGCTCAGAGAGCTCCTTTATGTCTCTTTTCATGTAGTCCAGGAAGGTACATCTCATGTCATTCACTCCAGCATGGACAATGACTGAGTCATATTTGTACTTGCCTTGGAGTGACCTGAGTGCTTGTGTTATGTGGCAGATCCTAGCGCCCGACAGGCTGCTCACCGTGACCCTCTCCTTGTTCAGCCTGGTGAGCGGAACGTCAGTGTGCCTGACGATAGTCACCTATTACAAATGTATCAGATGTGTTGTTTAGTCTTAAGGGCTGTGACTGTTCGGCACACTGGCTTTGTGAGATATGTGTTGCACGTGTTTTGTTTTGGGGTAGCGGTTGCTTGGGTGTCTGCTTTGGAGGTCTCTGCTGCTTAGGCAGATCTTTATTTAGAGCCTCTGAGTATGTTTTTGTGTGATTATGTGTTGGGTTTGCTGTCGTGGTAGGTCTATGTGAGATTGGAATTGTAGTGAGTGTGGTTTCCTTCTCCTCCTGACTGGTTATGCCAGTACTGAGTTGAGAGAGCTTAGCCTCCAATTTGGCTATATGGTTGCATCTCTCACATGTGTTGGAATTTGTTGGGAGGAGGAGAGGGTTGTCTGTGTACATGAGGCAGTTGTAACATTGCCTCAAGATTCCCAGATTCACCAGCTGGACCGGAGAGGAGATTGACAACTGACCTTTGGACATGCTAGAATAGTATTGGGAATTCCTTAATAATTGAAAATAAGGGCCAATGGGGAGTGAGGGTGTAGTGCTTTTAATTTTTAGTGCTGACTTATATAATTGCTTTAGCGCACAAGTGCCAGGTAACTTCAGTGCAATGTGTTACAGGTAACTTAAATGCAAAAACGACAAACAGTAACTTTCTTTCAAGTGAAACAAGGAAATAAGTACAGTAAGCAATGCAGATATCACTAGTGATCCACAGAAGTGCTGAGAAGCCGCGTATTAGGTGGAATTAGTGTTCCAGGGAAATAACAAGCAAATAAACAACAAGCATATAAACAAAGCTAGATTCAGCAGGCCTGGATCTAGTCTATGCTACAGCAAACAAGGTGTACCAATTTCAGTCAGATACAGTTCAAATATTCAGGCACTATAAACCTTATTATTTATTTATTATCAGTTTGATTACCGGGGAGGTCCACTGGGCCAAGAAGTGCCCATTTTCAGTGGAGGCCCGGGGAGAAAAGCTCCATGAACAATTTAATACAATATAGGATACAAATGAAGAATAAAGGCTGCAAAGTGAAATACCATACAATATAGGTTTGCAAAATATGACTATAGGTTACAAAGTAAAAATACAAGAGGTGGATTCATACATTCAAGAACATTATATACATTATGAGACAGTGAAACAAATTGAGAGAGTTTAACAACTTGCCTGCAAATTTTTTTTTTTTTGTGAAACAATATTTACATGTTAGGAGTCAGTTAAAGTCTGCTGGTTCCAGATCTTTTGGGTCGTAAGAATAAGAATGAGAGTATAGTGGAGAGGGGGTAAGGGCAGCTTAGTGGGGAGACCCTAGAAGTTATGTTGGGTGAAAGCAGGAGCATTTCCATTTGGAAGATAGGTGGAGAAAGAGTTGGCTCTTGAAGGATTCGCTGTTGGGTATAGTCCTAAGAGAAGGAGGCAGAGAGTTCCATTTTTTACCTAGAGAGAAGGATAGTAAAAGCTGGCCAGTGAGTCGCTTGGGTTTGGGAATGGAGAATAGGTTTTGGTGCTTAGATCTCAGTGATCTGTTAGGGATGTATGGAGGAAGGATGTCCTTTAATGCTGGGCATTTGTCTGGGGAGAATATTAGTTTGTGAGCGGTGGTTAGTTGTAGATACAGTATTACATTACCTTCTCATCTATGTGAAGCAGAGTTCCATCCAAACCCAATTCAAGTGTAACTTGGACAACTGGAAGAGGAACTAGAAATTCACCCTTGGCTTGGCATTTATATTGCTAATGGACACAGACAGCCTGTAAATGGTTCAGCCCCTGCTTGTAAATGTTTCATCTCCTAAGTCCCTGCTTAAACTACCAAAGGTAGTAGAACTTGTCAGAGATTTGGGGTGCATGGCTAGACTTCAAAAAAGTCCCCAGTGGTCATTAGCTAAGTGCACACCTATGAACCTACAAATAGTTCTGCATGGCATGGTGCACATGCCTGAGCACCTACAAAGTGTATTGCACAAGTATGGGAGAGGGAATATTGCCAGGAGGGTCTATGCAATTCCCAGTTTCATCCTGATAGACATGGGGTTGCCAAACAGTGTTATCACTGTAATATTCACACAATATGCAATACAGCTGAACTCTAGTTGCCATATTTCACACCTCTGTCTTTATATTGTACAAGTTCAAAATTAGTATGGTCAGTCTAAAACCCTTTCAATGGCCATACTGCTGAGTTGCTCTGTGTTGCATGACAATTACTGCTAAGGGAAACAGGCATGACCTTAAGATGCTAGCCATTACTCTCTGTTATGAATCCTGGTGAATGTTCATTTACTTATTTATTTATTTATTTATTTTATTTTTTTTTATTTATTTAACATTTGTTGACCGGGAAAGTCCGACTAGGTTCCACAGATCCTGTTTTCAGCGGAGGCCCTGGGAGAAATGCTCCAGACGCATGTCTTTAGAATGTGGGAGGAAACCGGAGTACCCGGAGGAAACCCACGCGAACGCAGGGAGAACATGCAAACTCCACACATAAGGCACCCCGGACGAGAATCAAACCAGAGAACCTCTTGCTGTGAGGCGACAACATTAACCGCTGCACCACTGCACCGTTTAGTTGCAGTTTGTTTGCCAGGATGGTCCATCGGGCCACAAGGAGCCCATTTTTAATGGAGTCCTGGGGAGAAAAGCTCCAGAAAAATACAAATACATAGTACACATTGCACATATACATTACAGATTATCTCACAGGAATACAAAGTAAATATGAAAAGAAAAGGTTAACAACTATAGAATACATCAGTATAGTTCATTAAACAGCAATAAAAACACTTTTTTTTTACAAAAGTAGCAGCATAGGGTAACTGTTAAGTAGTTGGTCAAATAGTTCAATAGAGCTGTGGAATATAGGAGGCAGTGATGGGATATTTAGTTCTAGGAGAGTAGGAAGTGGTATTAGAAGGATTAGGTAGAATGGGAACAGGAGCACTTCCATTGTGAAGTTAGGTGTGAGTGCAGCAAGGTTTTAAATGAGGAGAGACTGCTGGTGATGTGGATAAGAGATGGTAGAGAATTCCAGAGGCATGCAAGAGAGAAGGGCATTAGGTGATTCCCTGCTGGACGTGTGGGTTTGTGCAATTTAATTAATTTTGGGGAATTAGATCTTAGAAGTATTTCTGGTTCATGCATTTCAATGGTAGTGGCTAGGGAAGGACAAAGAGAGGGGGTGCAAATGAGTTTGTGTGCTTGGATGATTTGGGTATAATTTAGGAGGTTAGGTAGCTCAAGGTAGTTTAGTTGGCGAAGAGAATTACAATGGTGAGAAATGGCTCTGTGACCTGGCGCATATTTGATATCTTGTTATAGCAAGAAGAGAGTTTTGTCTTGAGGGAGGATTGCAGGTTGGTGAGGATAGATGCACCATATAGGAGGGATGGGATGAGATAAGTACTGGCTAGTATGAGCTTGGTGAAAGTAGAGATATAATGATTATGGCGGTATAGCATACCAAGTTTTTTGTGTTTTTTTTATATATTTACTTGTAAATGTTTGTCGAATTTTAGTTGATCATCTATGAGTACTCCTAGTAGTTTAGTGTCAGAGACTATTTATAGGGGAGTATAGGTTCATAGGTTGGTACTAGGCTATCTGCCCAAAGGCAATTATAAGCCTAGCCAGAATGTGTTGGCTTTCGCTGCCCCCTTAGATTAGTTCCCTATGCATCTGTCGAGCAGACCCACTGAAGTGATCCCCGGGGTAAGCTTTCTGTTTCCCATCTACTCATCAAGGTTTCTCTTGAAGAGTGTTAGTGAGGAGCTCTGCCTAATGTAGATTGGAATCTTGTTCCAGACCATAGGAAGTCTGTGGGACAAGAATCTATCCCTCCAGCACGTCCTAGTTATTGTTGTGGTGAGGATTGGATCCCTAGAGCATGTGGCTCGAGGGGATATGGTTTTCTTTAGGTGGAGCATGTCCATCAATTCTGGGTTGGACATGGCCTTGTATGTCAGGCAGAGATTACCTCTGAGTAGGCAGTATGCAATCGAGTACAGCAGGAGTTTATTCAGTTGAGTTGCATAGGGCATCTATTTGAGGCCAGTGATCCTCTTGGTGAGGTACTTCTGTGGTCTTTCCAGCTGTTGCAGTTGTTTTGTAAGGTACATCCCAAATGGGGCATTGTACTCTATGATAGGTCTGATGAGTGATGCCTAGAGGTGCACAGTTACCTCTTTTGATCTGGACGCAAACCCTTTTGTGATTAGGTAGGCCACATAGAAGGATTTTCTAACCACTTTGGCAATGTGATTATCAAAGAAGATTTTGAATGAGTGTTTATCTAGGGAGGAGGTTTTGGAGGTGGTGAATAACATAAGTTTATTTTGGTTGCATTAAGAGCCAGATGGTTGTCTACCATTCACTGCGAAGTAGAGGAGAAGGCACTTTGGGTAAGCTTATTTAGAATGGGGGTAGAAGGAGAAGAGCAGATAATGGTAGAATCGTCAGCATATTGGATGAGGCTGGAGTTTGGAATGGCTTGGTAGAAGTTTTTAATGAATATATTGAATAGTAGAGGACCTAAAATGGAACCTTGGGGGAAACCTGTGGGAGTATTAAGGAAGGGTGAAGTGGCTTTATTCCATTTGACGTCTTGTTGTTTGGTTGTGAGGTAGCTGGAGAACCACTTGGTACAGGAAGGGGATAGGTTTACATTGGATAGTTTATTAAGAAGCAGGTTGTGGGAAATAGCATCAAACTTCTTAGAGAGGGCGAGGAGAAGGGTGGACACAAAATGACCGGAATAGTGAGCTTTGTTAATTGTTTCAATGAAGGAGAAGAGGCCAGTGGAGGTGCTATGACTGGGTCTAAATTCATGCTGTGTGGAAGTAAGAAGCTGGTTGTTGATGAGATAGGGTAAGAGTTGGTTGATACATTTATCAAGAAGCTTAGAAATAGGGGATAAGATAGCAATAGGGCAGAAGTTTGGAATGTCATTATTATTGCCTCCTTTATGTAGAGGAATAATAAAGGCTTTCTTCCAGAGGTGGGGAACCAGACTTTCTGAGATAGAACTATTAATCAGTATGATGATAAAGAGAGCAATGGCTTCTGAGCCTACTTTTAGGAAGTAGGAGGGAATTTTATCAGGGGCATTAGAACCAAGTTTTAATTTTATGAGAAGTTTTTTTATGGTGGATATAGCGATGGGATTGATAGAGAAGGGTGTAGGTTGGGAGCAAGGGATACTAGGGGAGGAAGGGATGGGTGCAGTCTGAGGAGGGATTGCAGAGGTGTTGGTGAAGGACGATGTTAGCTTGCTTATGGACTCTATGAAGAAAGAGTTAAATTGGGTGGCTAAGTCCATGTCACAGGCATCTGGGTTAGGGCAAGAGTTTTCTTTTTTTCCTGGGATGAGGAGAAATGAGATTCCTTTCTAAAATAGATTAGGATTGGTGTTGTGTTTGGTTTGGAGAGTGGAGAAATAGGCTTTGCAGTCTGAGGTAATACGTTTTTTGACTATTTTGTAGTGTATTAAATTCGTTAAGGGTGATAGTGGTTTTATTTTTATGGAAATCTGTCCAGGATTTGTCATGGAGTCGCATAGTAGCTAAGGTGCTTTTGGTTAACCAGGGTACAGGATTACTTTTCGTACATTTTGTTTTTAGAGGGGCAAAGGAGTTGAGCAGGTTTGTGAAAGTAGAGTTAAAGTAGGAGAGAGCATTATCTAGAGGAAGAGACTTTAATGGGTTCCAGTTTGTGCTTTTTAGTGCATTTGAGAAGGTTTCAGAATTGAAGTTTTTTAGGCAGTGAGTGTAAATATAGTTGTATGGAAGAGGGGAGATGGCGGGCACAAGTGGGGAAGTGGTCAGCTAGTGGGTCTCGAAGAATACCACTATCTGAGATATAGTGAGGGTGGGATACTATAATCCAGTCTATTGTACTTCCAGTAGTGGAGTTCCTGGAAGGCCTGGTAGTGGAATTGATTCGTTGTGTAATGTTATATAAGTTAATATTGAGTGAGTTAGTGGGAGATTGGATTGTGGCCCAGTTTATGTTCACATCCCCCAGGATTATGGTTTCATGAGTAATGTTGGTGGAGATCCAGGAGAGAATATCTTCATAGATGAGATATTGTCTTCAGGGGGAATATAGAGGGAGAGAACAAATATGAGTTTATGCTTGTTTAGTTGGAGTAGGGCTGGTATCATTTCTGCCTTGCCAAATTTGGGAAAGGGTTTGGTATAGGGGGTGACTAAGAGGGATGGTGAGTAAAGGAGTACTACACCACCCCCCTTTTATGTGTTCTGTCATCCCTTAACATGCTGTAGTTGGGAGGAGTTAATCTTTTATGTGGGGCTTCATGGCTTCAGAATGCACTGGTATTTATAGGGTATCCTAGAGGGCCTCTCAGAAGAGTAAAATTTTTCTCCACTTCTAGCATAGAGACCACCAGAATCATTTGCTGGGGACTCTTATGAGGTCCCCAGTATAAGGTGGATATCTGTTACTGTTTTGCTAGAGCAGTTACTGATGAAACTGGAATACCCTGATGTAGTGTAAGCACCACTACAGGAACCTAAAGATATGGAATCCTGACTTTGTTCACCAGTGAAAAGAGACCAGAGCGAGAATTTCTGAGACATACTATAAGCAGATTTATTTGTTTTATATACTTACTATGCCAGTATGGACTGTGCTATACTTACATGTCTCTTTTTTTCCCCCACAGCTCCTGAGGCCATGGTGGAGAATTGCTAGTAATAATCATGGAAGGATATCCTGCCTTTCCAGTAACATGGGATGCGTACACCTATTTTATACTATAAATTCTGAACCTGTTTAAGTGTCAGATTCACAGCTTAGGTATTGGACACATGCCATTAATTCTTTAAATTTCATAGGCAGCTTCACTGTGAGTAATAGGCTATCAGCAGTTCGTACAGTGGGGGACATCACCTTCTGTCCTGTGAATGACACTTCAGTTGGCTCCTATTTGACTGACTTTGTGGTTGCTGTATACAACAGACAGGATAACTGTTATAGTGCATAGACACAGATACATACATGCATACATATATACACATGTAAACACGTGACTGTAAGAAATCTTCCTTACACACACATTTTTACTGAGCAGTCACAGGATCTGCATTTAATGCAGTTGCACATACAACTTGGAGATGGTGACTGATAAATGAATATATACAGTACTAGAAACTAAGATGGGATATGAACAGTTTGAATTCAGATCAAGAAGCAGCACAATTGACCTGATCTTTGCAGTGAGATAGACAGATGAGAAGAAGCTAGAGATGAGGAAAGAGTCTAACTGGGCATTCCTAGACTTGGGGAAAGCATACAACGAGGTCTCAAGAAAGCTGATGTGAGCAGTCCTGCAGTAGTATAAAGTCCCAGAAACATTGGTAGAATTAGTGTAGGCTATGTACAAGCCAAAAAGAAGGGAACTTTCTGTTGCCACAGATGTAATCAATGTTCTTTTATTTTAGAAACGGACAGGTTATATATCCCCTCTAGTAACATTAATATTATAGCTAAGGACCATTACACATGTCACTCTACATGTGTTGTGTACATTGGGCTCTGTCAGAGTTGCCCATGTTTCTACGTTGGCAAAACGGAGAGAGAATTAAGGCGTAGAATATACGAACACATGTATGAGGTGAAATGTAAAAAAGACACCAATGCCTTTTTCAAACACTCTTTAGTATGTCCCAACATGCATATTCGTTTCTTTGTGCTTGACAGGATAAAGCAAGATCCTAGGGGGGGACTGGGAGACTGCACTTTGCACTAAGGAACTCATTTGGCAATTAAAATTGAACGCAACTAAACATCCTGGTTTAAACGAAAGTTTAAGTCTGACCAGCGTTCTCAAGATGAAAAGTTACCAGTTATAATCTAGGAGTAACTTTTTACTTCATTATGTTTGTTTCATTTTACACTTACTACTTTTCAAGTGAAATAAGATTTATTTGCAACAGGATTTATTTATCTGTCAGTTTAACTGGAGTGTTTCTTTTAAGTTTATTATGTTTTTAAAAAAACAGTTTTGCATCAAATTTACACATTTAGAGTTCATGCAGTTTGCACTTTATAACAATTTTATTCAAGACACTTGCGAGATTTGTAGGGCAGTATTGTTCATTGAAAACTATTCAATGAGGTTTTTTACTTTACATTTTAAACACTAACACAAACATAGTTTGCGTTTTTAAATGTATGTAGTAAATGAATTTATGAATTTAACAACAGGGCATAGGATGTATTATTATTTTTATGATATATCTTCTTTTTTGTAGAAGCACAAACACAATGACATCATTGTTTTTGGTAAATACAATTTAACTAATTGTTTAATTGATCCACCAATGAAATGTTTCAACTATTAGTTTAAAAGCTCTAACTTCAGTTGTAAAAGGCACACTTGATAAAGCCCGGTAATACCGGGCGAAAGCGCTTGTGGTAATTCTTTGTGGAATAAAAGTTGTTTATTTTACTTCGCTGGTGCATTGGTACTTTTTAAATTGAAGAGCAAGTGGTATCCTGACAGCATTTTTGTGCACGATTTGTTGCAACATCTACTGACTCTGGACTGGTTGCGGTTAGCCGCACTTCTTTTTTCTTTTTTCTTTTTTCTATGTACAAGGACCAGATGACACCAGTATGTACAGTGTTCAGACTTAAAGGGTGACTCCCAGTGAGAATGGGGATGCATCAGGGTTCATCTTTGAGCTCACTGCTGTTCATAGACTACATAAGCAAAAGAGGCCGGAGAAGGAAGATCAACAAAGCTGCCGTATGCAGACAGTGTGACACTACAGGAAGACTCTGAGCAAGAACTTCAGCAAAGGATAGGGCAATGGAATGCAAAGATGGATCCACATGGGATGAAACTCAGTACAGTTAAGACCAGCTGTAATGGCAGCAAAGGAAGGAAAACAGAAAAAGCTGAGAAATGAGACATTAGGGAAAATGGTGGAAGAGGATAACAACTTCAAATATCTGTGAAAGGTGGTTGAAGAGAAGGAAAGTCTGAATGAGGAGGTTAAAGCTAGAATCATAGGAGCTGCAAGCACCTGCCACAGAGTGTCAGGGGCAGTGTGTAACAGAAGAATGACAAAGAAGATCAAAATTAATGTGCACAAAACAGTGGTACAACTAGTGTTACAGTATAGTACAGAAATCTAGGCAGTAAACGCAGAGCAGTTGAGAAAGCTAGGCATGACAAAGATGAATTGCCTGAGATGGGTGACAGAATGTATACTGTGGGATAGATGAAGAAATGAATACATGAGAGATCCAATGGAAGAGGAGGTCAAAGAGAACAGATTATGGTGGTTCAGGCATATTTACAAGAAAGCAGAAGACAATCAGGTGAAAAGGATTTGGGACAAACAGGAAGGAGACAAGAGGAAATGAGGGAATCTAGCAAACAGATGAATGGATTGTGTCCAAGAAGGCCTGTGACAGTCAGGCAGGACTGTTGAAGAAGGTAGGGCAGTGTCAATGAATCAAAAGAGATGATGGCATTTGATGCAACATTTTGACCCCATGTAAAAAATGAGAAAAAGGGGGTCGATGATGATGATGATGATACAACTTGTTCAGTTTACATAGGTTATACAACTCAATTTGCATATGTTTGCATTTGTAGTAGACCCCAGTTATTTTCTCTGCTGTTTTATCTTTTCAGTAATGCAGCTGTAAATCAGGTAATATATTTTCATTTTTATATAGTAATGTATATCATTGTATTTTTGTATGCATTTTTCTCCCACACCAGCTATGTTGTTATCCATTCTTTTCATTTTACTTCGTTTTTCTTTATTTTGTTGCTTCTCTCCATTTATATTCCTTTTTTTCTACAGCAATGTTCACAGCACCACCTATCTCCATGCCAAAGACAACCAGCCAGCAATGACCAGTGCTACCTGGTTGCCAGAGCCACTTCCCCAGAGATGCCTGTTGATGAGGCTGATAAGACCTCTAACCCTGCCACTGGTGAGGCTTTACCAGTTGTGGCTACTGTGATTAGTGCTAGAGGCTCTGCCAGGGATGAAGATGCTTGTATATACAGACACCAGCTTACAGAGATGGTAGGGGAGCTGGTAGACTGGCACCTTGATGCTTGCATCAGCATCCAGAAAAGCCTGCTTCTGCAGCTTTTAGGGTCATGACCCTGACATCTGAACTAGGACAGTGGTGAGGGTGCACAATCTGGGACTGAACTCCCACTGGAGTGACATGGTCAGGGTGGTACATCTGGTTATCCTCAGCCCATCCCTCTATCCTGGTATTCCCCACCCTTCTGTGTCCCTGCCCTCCTTTGTTTGTTTTTCAGTCCTCCCAGTTACCATTGTTTTCCCTCTGTTTGTCTGATGAATCCTACTCAACTGTATTCCCCTCCCTCAATTTAACAGCACCTCCCCTGTCGGTCATGACTGACTTCTCTTTCTTTTTGTGTTCTTTTTTATGTGCCCGTGCTACCTGTTCTAGCCTTTTTACCATTATCTCAACTTTTTCCATTTCCTTCCCAAACCTAACTTGTTGCTATGTATAAAATGGGTGCTTGTCCCTAAGGAAAAATATTGCCTACTGTGACGTCCCTCTTCTGGGCCACTAATCAAGGAGTCTCAGTCCTCACCACAGACACCTATGAGGGATGTTCACTTATAGCAAAACTAGATACACACAGTATTTCTAGATGGAGCTCTCTGCACCAAGCACAATTTCCCTTAAGAACACTCAGGGAACAGACTCCGGCCCTGGGGCTGGGTTCTCTCTCTCTCTCTCTCTCTCTCTCTCTCTCTCTCTCTCTCCTGGCCCCAAATAAGAAGCCACACTGACCATTAAGGAGCTATGAGTCCCTGTTCCAAGTAGCTGACACACACACACTTGAGGTTTGATTTTCACAAATATACACACCTGGGAAAGGGTGGCAGCGATCTACCAGCTATGCCAGAATACAAGGTAGCTCCACTGCCACAAGCCAGCTACTCTAAGGCTCTTACAAGCATACCCAATTATACCAAGTGAAATTAATACTAATAAAAATGGTAGTGTTTGACCATTGCAGCAAGGCTTTCATGAGCAGCCACAGTGTCACCAAATAAATAAAGTAATCTCAAATGTTAAAATATTCTCTAAAAGACCAGCCACAATGAAAAATTAAATATATTTAATAATAAATAATAAAAGAACATGAAAATACTAAATATCTATTTAAAATAAACATGAGAGTTTCAATCACAGGAAATATTAAAAATAACACAGATGGATAGAGTCACACAGATATACAGAAACAGTACTTAACCAATATCACTATGCTTTCCTGACTGCTCTAAAAAAATACTATTCCCTGGTTACTTACTAAACCAAGGTAAGATGAAGTGGGTGAGTGGTCCTGCTTTGTCAGGTTTCAAAAATGGACTACCCTGAGATTTCTGTCTCATCTAGTAGTAAAACATCATGTCAGTGCTGGATTACAGAATGACATCACATACATCTGGACATCTGACTCTGTTTCCCACACTACCCCCTTTACTAGAAACTGAACCAGAATATAGCACATATGTGTTATCACACACACACACACACACACACACACACACACACACACACACACACACACACACACACACACACACACACACACATACACACACACACACAGAGCTTTGCTAAGATGTGTTATAGCATCCAGAAGCTATAAAACCATTTCAAAACTTCCACCCTTCCAGGGTAGCAATGAGTTCAAACTATAAAAATAGAATACCAGTCCATGTGTTCCAAGTAGAAACCACACTGCTGATAAAAAATGTTGAATTTATTCACCAAATAAATACTTGTAAAATTCCTTCAACAGTGGATAAATGTCTGTGACAACAGATTAAGAGCTTTCATCTGTCTGTAACAAAAGACTTCCTCAGAATCTGTTTAAACATCAAAAAACACATTTAAATACTGTTTAAAAAGCAAGGGGTTTTTTGAGGGATGATGAGACTAGCCTGGGGTATTTGGATATGTGGCAGTGCTGTGATGATAATTCATTTTTATGTGCATTTATTACTACCTATAGCACCCACCATTCTTATTTAGTTAATATTCTCAAAAAAAAACTGGAATATTTTTTCCTGTTTTGAGGGGTTTCTTTAATATATTGGTAAAGAACCAAAGGTGGTTTACAGAAAAGATAAAACCTTCAAGAATTATGTGGAGCAGGTTGATAATTGCCATTACAGAAGATCTGGGACTTATAAATTTGTAACACCTCCCAATGTCCCTATATTAGGGAAGGGAAAGCTTTTAAGGTTAACAATACTGTGCTAAAATCTTTCTTTTACTGCAATTGTAACACCAAGGGTATTGTTTATGTGGCTGTGCATAGTCAATGTGCTGGTTTCTAAGTGGGAAAGACCCAGAGATGTTTTAGAGACCGAATTTATGAACATTTGTTGGACATTAGGCATTGCAAGATGACTAATGCATTGGCAAAACATGTCAGCCAACAGCCCAGACATCAGTTTTCATTTTTTGGCATTGAAATGGTTGAAAGGAATCCCAGGGGGGCCCATGGCAGGATATATTGGAGGCCAAGGAATTGAAATGGTAAATTAGATTGCAGGTTCTTAGCCCCCCAGGGCCTAATGATTATTTAAGCATTAACAGTATTTTAAAGCTTAAGTCTTACTCTGTGTAGATTTTGCTGTTGTGTTACTTGATTTGATATATATATATATATATATATATATATATATATATATATATATGTGTGTGTGTGTGTGTGTGCGTAAATATTTTCATGGGTTTTAATATGGTCATAGCCCTTTAAAATTTCAATTAATCTTAATTGCTAAATAGTTAATCGGTCAGATGATTGCTTTTTAAACAGTATTTAAATGTGTGTTTTTTGCTTTTTAAACAGATTCTGAGTAAGTCTTTTGTTACAGTCAGACAGAAGTGCTTAATCTGTTCTTACAGACATTTATCCACTGTTGAAGGAATTTTACAAGTATTTATTTGGTGAATAAATTCAACGTTTTTTATCAGCAGTGTGGTTTCTACTTGGAACACTTGGACTGGTATTCTGTTTTTATAGTTTGTCCCCTGGATTCATTATTCTTGCATGCAGAACTAACATATTCCTGCACGGAAGTGGCAGTTTAGGAGTAGGATGGCAGCATGCCATGTATATTAATGAACGCGCTACCTGAGCTACTGATCTTACACGTAGCGTGTAAGAGTGCAGGGGGCATGTCTGAGAGCAGAGCTCTCAGAATATACATGCCCCTGCGATGAAGAACAGCAGAAAGCCCTAAAAGAATGAGCGAGACCACTAATAGGTGTCCATATACCCCCAATAACATCCCCCCATGTGTACAAGAGCAACAGTAAACACAAACAATATAAAGATACTTTTAATTTTTATGAAACAGATTAAATTTAACTGTAGGTGTACGGGTTTGCCCATCACTTAGCTATGGTTAATGCAGCTTAAATGGCAGAAGAGGAAAAAAGGAAGATATATGCAAATGAAGCAGTATAGCAATAGTGCACTGGGCTGAACATTCACTTTCTGAGCAGTCATTCCCGGTTCAAATCCCACTACAGCACATTCCATTTTTCCATGTTAAATCATGTTATGACCAATATTTTTAGTTGCATAACCTACTAAATAACATATATTTGTGAACTGGAGTACTGCATTAAATGGAAATGTGAGGTTTCAGTGTCATAATGTTGCAAAGTCCACAGATAATCACATGTGTCCCATACAGTATATTTACACAGGAATAAGGGATACAAATGGAAGGTAAAATATGTAATGAATGATAACTCCATACAGCTTCGAAATCCCCCATCTTCCCAAGAAGCATTAGACATTACTGTCTAAATTAGTGCAGTGGTAAGTGGGAGTAAGCACTAGTAAGCAAGTGTAAGCACTATTAAGCAGTAGTAAGTGGGAGTAAGCATATGTAAGCACCAGTAAGCAGGATTAAGCCCGTTTGCATGGGGGTAAGCAATGAGCACACGGGTTAAGCAATATGGAAGCTAACTCTCTGTAAACATATTTCACCAAAGGTTAGCATAGCTTATCCTCATTCAAACCTGTGCAAAACCACTTACAAGTGCTTAAAAGTGCCTAAATCACTCTGTATCCAACAGCCACTGTTCTGCCCAGCAACAAAATGAACAGTGTTGCAGGTCTTGAACCCAGGACCCTATACACTATAGTCACAGTAGTTAACCACCAAGCCAGCACAGTACATAAGATTGAGGTATCACCAATCAGTCCCTCACTATAGTAAAATCAAACTGAACATGTGAAAGGAATCAGTATACAGTCATATATTCTATAACCTACTACATAACATAAATATGTGAACTGGAGTACTGAAGTAAGCCCAGATGTAAGGTATAGTTGTAATTCAGTGTTGAAGTCCCCTATTAAACACAATGACTCCATACTGTGTAAGTGCGCATGAATCATGGATACCAGACATATATATATATATATATATATATATATATATATATATATATATATATAACATGTAATGAATAATAAATCAATGCCAAAAAGCAAATACAATGCAAAGTAAATAGTAAGCAATGCTAAGTATTGCACAGGTCAGCTTAGTAAGTGTAAACAATGTGTTGGCCAGCTAACTCAATTTGCCCAGTGGTATACTCCTTTAAATAATGCCAAACTTAGGTAAGCAGGCTTGCCCATAGCTTAGCCTTTTCAAAACCGTCCAATCATGGCAAAGTGCAGGAAATCAGCCCTGCTTAAACCCAACAGGCAGAAATACATCTCATAACTGGTTGTAGTTTCCCCTTGCAGGCACCATGTCAGGAAGGGGAGAGGGAGTGTGCTTTCAGGTGCATCGCTGGGGCATCCAGGAGTCCAGAGTCATGGCAGGAGCAGGACTCCTTGTCAAAGACCATGGGCAGAGACTGCTGCAGGGCCAGTACCAGAGTTCCCAATATAAAGCGGAAGCCTGGGACCTCTTGCCCATGACCTCACCAGTGCCACTGGCATACCCCGAACTGGTGTGCAGGTCAGGCATCACTATGCCGATCTGAAGCGGTGAAATGGGATCTATTGGATCAGTGGATCCAAGAGGCTAGGATGGCAGGGGTGTCCCAGCTATGTGTATCACTCCACTACCTGTTTAATAATTGCCAGCTCATGTATATTATGGATAGGTATGGCTAAATATTCCTCTTATGTCCTTCTCAGTGGCAAGTGAGTGGGACGTGAACCAGGAGGCCCATGGATGTCGCTTGGAGAGGTTACGACATGAGGGAGGTTAGTAATACTCTTGCATGCACTGTCATAGGAAATAAATCTAAAAGTATTAGTAAGTTAATTGCCAATATAAAACCTGTATTGTTTAAGGCAAGTACTGCATACACCAGAGAATATGGCAGGAAGAGTCTCATATAGGTTGTATGTAAATAAAAGCATAATAGCCTGACAATAAAGGTATAACTGCTTGACTGCATGTGTTTACTCTGCTATCATATGGTAATGTAGATTTGCAATCATTTAATAGTACTTCTGTATTAAGCACTGTTAGCCACACTGTGCAACATAAATAAAATATGTATTAATGTCTGTATATGACTGGTGTAATCCCCAGAGGTCATTTAGTACAACTGAGAGACACATAGACAGAAAACAGTGAAAAGGCAGACAAGAAAATCTGAATAGCACATGCAACTGAGACGTGAACTGTTGTATTTTTAGCACACACACCCATGGTTTGAATCCTTGGAGTGGTAGTAGTCTGCATAAAGAATCATACCCCACAACTGTACAGATATATCCAGAATGTCCAGTAAAGTGGCCCATATCTGCTGCCTGTAACTCTGTCCCACTGGGAAATCAGTGGGATGGTCCCAGACGTATAGGCAGCAAACAAGAAATACAACTGATTGTCACACATCTATAAGAACAAACCTGTCACTCTAGCAACTCCCCAAACTGTTATGGGAGTAATAAGCAGTGGCGGCTGGTGATTTCAAATCAAAGGGGAGCTGCAGGAGACAGCTGAATTGGTGGGGCCAGTGGGAAGGGGTGCGGCCAACTAGAAAGGGGAGGTGCTCTGCTCAGAACCACAAAAACTGGAACTTTAATTAAATACACTGCCCTGGGTACCAAACCGTCATTATGAGAGTCCAATCAAGACAAAATGAAGTGTAGAAGAAAAAAAAATATTTCATTGCATTAGCTGTATGACAGCTTACTTAATATCTAGATGGAAACAAAAAGGTTGTGAGGCATGAAAAAATAAATTACTTTTTAAATACATTACTGGAATGCCAGTCAAAATCAAGTATAAGAAAAACAAGCAGCACTCAACTCAAACAACTTTTCCTTGCACTGCAATTCTAATTATAATTTATATTCAGCTTTATTAAAGTACCAAGTAACATGCTTAAAGTAACAATCTCTGTGATACCCCCACTTGTAAAAATGTTTCTTATCCAAAAAAGACCTGCTGCCTGACAACAACTATCTACTTGTTTCATGGGGACAACATGATCAAAGTAAAAAATGAAATGCAAACAAGAAACAAGTCAAGATACATTGCTTAAAGGATTATTGTACAGGTAATGGACCACACATGATAGATTGGCATTCTGTTTGGTTTACAGGTAAAGCCTGCAAAGATGACTGCAAATCTCCAACAAATGTAATGAGCTTCTTAAAATAATGTAATCCTGTCCTTTATTACAAATACTGTCACATGCATTTCAATACCCAAGGCTTATACATTACCTAGTTATGTAAGTATTCTCTGCATGGCAACAACAGAAAGGCTTTCAATGTTTGCAATTCTTTAACAGTATGCTTATTAAAGCTTACTTGCATCTTACAATCTCAGACAAACTTACCTGATGGTCCTTAAAGCACTGCTACTTAAACACAGAGCAAAAGGCACTTTCTGAGTAATAATAAGCATAAATCAACAGTATAAAAATATGACAGAAACCAGAACATTCTGCAAAATCAAGGACAGAATAAACATACTACTTGTGTCTACCTTGGCTAGGGGGATACTCTGCACATTTACACTGCATAACTGCTCCTTGCCTTGCTTGGACACATACAGAGTCACTACATGGGGGAGTGGGGTGCAGCAAGTATGTCACAATTTGAAATGTCTCTGGCTGACTGTGATGGCCCTGACACATTTGTCATACCTCTCAACCTCAGAGCAAGAAATCTGGACAAAGCCATACATAAAAGTGGAACAAAGACCCAAAAATAAGGGCACTTTTTAAACATTGCTCTTATAAACTTAGAAAGATAATAGAATAGTAGATCTTGCATTCGTATGAATTTTTCTGAAGGGTATGAAATCTGAAACTCAAATGTCTGTTATTATTTTCTAACTTCAGTCTTTAATGATTTGCCACTAATTTGCTTTGCCAAAAAAACACAATTTTATGAAAAATGGACCAAAAATGTGATGCAAAAATATAAAATAGCCACACAATACATCTGGGAACCTATCAAAGAAGGGACACTTTTTTAATATTAGTATTGCTAACTTGAGCAGCTGACAAAATAAAAGAATCTACATGCATTTCTGAAATAAAAGTAATCTATAAATCTGATTATTACAGTTATTTCTTAATTGTAAACCCTCCACCTTTTCTTCCAAAATTGCCATTTTGCAGTGGGATTATTAGGGGTAGAGCAACATTTTGAGCCAAAATTGGGGACAATTGAGAGGCTTGGATATGCCTAATTCTATAAAGCAATTTATTTGCATGTACCTCTCAACCTGTTAATTCAGGAAATCTGGATGAGGCCAAATATACTGGGGGAACATATAAACAGTACTAAAAATTGTTGTATAAACTGAGATAGTTGATAGAATAACAGATCTTACTTTAGCATGCATTTTTCTGAAGGTTATAAAGTCTGAAACTCAGTGTCTGTCATTATTTAGTGACTTAATTTATAAATTATTTACCAAAAAAACACACATTTTATGAGGAACAAACCAAAAATAAGAGGCAAAAATCTATTCATTCTATGAAAATCTGGACAGTTGAGAGGTATAGTTCAGCCGGAGCTGTCTTTGAGTTTGCTGCCCTTCCCCCTCACAAAATCATGGTCGAATGGAGCCTCCCCCCTGCAGCCATTCCAATGAACCATTACTTGGCTATTTCACCTCATTTACCATAAACACTAATGTGCATACTGCTTTACTTCTACGATGATTTGGACTTCATTTGAAAGTTTTATTTTGCATTTTACAGCACAAACACTAAAACATCTGCTAAACAAAGCGATGCAATCTCACAATGAAAACAGACTTATTAGCATTCAAACTTCCCTGCCCTTGAAACTCACATTCATTGAAACAGCATTGAAATCCACATTCAAAGAAAATACATTTTGCCAGTGGCAGATAAAGATTAACGTTGGTCTCTTTTCAAATTATAGGCCCCCTTGCACACAAAACATGCACGTGCTCTTTGATACACCTTCCTGATTGTATTAAATTATATTCCTTGTACAATATAGTACAGTTGTTAGAGGGTGTTTTAAATTTGTTGTTTTGAACATTTTTCCAGTAAACAATGAAACAAAATGCATGCACCAATAATGACAAAACTGCCCAATTCAGAACATTTCTATCATAAAAGTCTACTCAAACTTCTACAGTCCACCAGTATCAGTAAATATGCACAATGTCTGAAGAAGTAAAAGACATCTAAATAATTCCACATTAAAGAAATCTGTAACTAATGAATAGGTTGCTGCTAGCAAACAACTTTATATTTCATTGTTTCATCTACAAATAATGTGCCTGTTGCCCTTGAGGAATAAATTGCCTATGTTGCATTAAAAAATGATAAGCTAGTAATATTGCAATAGAGAATGATGGCAAACTGATAACAGGTTCATATAGTTACTAGGTATCTTCACCAAAAAGGACTGCAGCATCCACCCCCTTTACAATACAGTACAGTATCAGCAATGCATCTACCTATGGTGGGAGTAGAACCCACAGCCTTCTGCATCAAAAGCAAGTACATTACCTGTTATGCTATTAACAATGCAAGAAGACTCAGCATAAGCAGCACTAAACTTTTGTTCCCCTGCAGCTCTCAGCTTCTTGTAAAATCTACTTAACACTCAGCTGTATCTCTGAACTTTGCAGCACAAGAAATCTGGAAAAAGCCACAAAATAGGGGGGTCAAAAGACCAAAAAACAAGCACACATTTTAAACATTGCTTATATAATGTTGGACAGTTGCTAGAATAAAATGCTCAACGAAATATCACTTGAGAACAACACTGGAACTGCAAGGTGGAGGAGGATGGAACCCAACTGACAATACACAAGGAGGGACACTACTGTATAAAAAAAATTCACGAATTTGAGTAAAAAAATGAAAACAAGTTTATTATTCATCGCTAAGCCTTTCCAGCTGTCCCCAGCCTTCATCAGAACAACTGATCTTACAAACACAGTAAATTTAAAAAAAAAAAAAAAAAAAAAAAAACATTATTAAAGCAATACATAATAAAAATCCCTTTTGATGTCACTATATCCATTTTTAATCCAATACTACTTATGCATATATAGTGAAAACATTCTCATGTGCAAAGTTAAAATATATATAAATTATACTTCCAATAGTGGTATAAAAAAATATACTAAAAATGTACTGTTCTTATACTTTATACACATATTCATACTACCTTGGTATGACAAGCATATATATACTATATATAATTAGCATATAATAAGCTGAAGTATTTAATTATATTAATAATTATGTGTGTGTGTATTATTATTCCAAAGCCAAAAAAAAATTTTAAACTAAAAAAAATCATTGAGTCCAGAGAGGTGTAGTGAGTCTGTCGTCAGAATACTTGCTTGCTTTCACATAATGTAGCTAGTTTCCAATCCCCTCCGAACGGTGTGTTATCCACCTGTTCAATGATAGAGAAGAGGAAACTGTGGTCAATAATTGCTGCTGCTTATGTAACTGTCACAGTAACGATTTTTTTACAGTGGGCGAAAGATAATGTAGCAAAGGATAATATTAAAAACAGAGATGTAATGTTGGATCGCTTTTTATGTGACGATAAGGACTACTTTGATAAAGACAAAGGAGAAAACTATAGTAATAATTATCTAGATAAAAATTGTATATCCTTGAAAGATTGTATTTCTGATTTTGGTAAAAAATTACAAACATACAAAAAAACCAAAATTGATCGTAGCTATTTAATGAAATGTATATCACTTAACATAGTGCCTAAGGGGATTAGATTCTTCAAATTACCTTTAGGTATTACGCATACTGTTGAAGTGGAAAAAGAGTTCAATACATTATTTGATGGATTTGGGCAGGAATACATGAAGCTTCTTATTAAGCATATGGATGACAAAATGAGCATATTGGTAGACAAATTGGAATTGATTCAACACAATATTTTACAGCACAATGAATATGATGACATGAAGGAACTATACGCCAAACAATTTGCATATGCAGAGGAGTCGGTGCAGACTTGTGTGAGTAGAAAGGACAAGAAACTTCAAAGGGATTTAGAGACATACAGAGGAGAGAGAGCATACATTTGGCCTAGACAGAAGGACATAGACACACATGGTAGACATGGGTTCAGGAAGAATGACACGGACAAAACAGACAGGGAAGAAAATTTTCAAGGGGGGAGATATCATCTGGCATGGAGGGATGCCAAGTCAAGGCATTCTCACAGCATGGGCCATACCACACGCCAGTGGTAGAGCCCAATCCGTTGGACACCACTTTGGTGGGGAACATGCCAGTCGAGAATTCCATTGACATCAGGGGGCTTGACACCTTCCCTAGAATCATCACAATTATGAAGTTCATACCCATGAGGGGTTGGAACATCATAGACAGTATTAAAGAAGTTAAGAAATACTGCCGGAAGTTGAACCTGGCTTTACAGTTTGACAAACCATCCCAACTTCCACATAGCACCATAGGTATAGCAGGGACCACTCTTCGAAAAAAAGTACTTACATTCCTACAGCTAATCCGCACGTGACGAACTTTGAACACCTGGTTTGCAATGACATCTACTGGATATACAAAAGAGATAAACAACAGTATGGGGATGTTTTGGACAACCTATCCAGGACGGAAAGGAAATGCCTGGTGGATCTCTCCCTGAACAAAGACATCAGAGTCATGAAACCAGATAAGGGAGGAGGAGCAGTGATTTTTTCCACCAAGGATTACGATCAGGAGATCAACAACATTTTGCACCATTCAGGAAATTATGAAAACATCTCCCTTAATCAGGTCAACATTGGACACAAGCGCATAGACCTTATCCTGGAGGAATATTTAATCGACAATAGGATAAACAACGAGACCTATTCTTTTTTAAAAGTAGACCACCCAGTCCTAGCAAAGATGGTGGGCATACCCAAGGTGCACAAGTCTATCGAACAACCCCCGTTCCGTCCAATTGTATCAGGTTCTAGATCGAAAACCTTCAAAATAGGACAGTTGATAGATGGTTGGCTAAAAAAGACATATGACGGTATCCCTCACATTATTAAGGATTCTTGGAGATTTTTGGGGACCATCAAGAAAGAACTACATGATACTGACTCCATCTTGCTGACCATAGATGTAGTGGATCTCTTTTCCAGCATACCTAGGACTGAAGGATTGGAATTTTTCGAAAGAAGTCTAAGGAAGTTTACGGATTTCTCCTGGGACAAGACCAGCCTCCTGTGTGACATGATGTCACTTGTTTTAGATTACAACTACATTTTGCATCAAGGAGAATATTTTAGACAGACCAGGGGAGTTGCAATGGGAGCAGCTTGTGCTCCCATCTTTGCAAATCTGGTCATGGCGGAATGGGAATCAGAGTACATTTTCAAAAGTTGTCATTACAGTCATATTGCTTTATACGTCAGGTACCTAGACGATATCTTTATCGTGTGGAGGGCATCGGAAGATAAGTTGTTGGAATTTATGACCTTTCTCAATCAAACAGTGGATTTTCTTAAATTCACATTCGATTACAGTTACAAAGAAATGTCTTATCTGGATGTTTTACTAACTAAAAACGAAAGTGACTAGAATTTACAGAAAACCAACATTTTCCAATGATTATGTGCATTACAGCAGTAATCATCCACCCCATATTTTCAGCAATATAGTTAAAGGGCAATGCATCCGGGTGGCCAGGATGACGTCTAACAAAAGTATGATGGAAACTGAAATGGGCATTATCAAGGATATGTTTATTACGAGAGCTTATCCAGTGAAGATGGTAGAAGGGGCTATCAAATATGTTACCCGGGAATGGGGTAAAAAATACATTCCATTGTTAGGTACCTTTCAACCAACCATCAAGGAAGATAAACTTGGTACACGGAAGGAAGGGTATGCATTCTATGTATTATACTAAAAAACGTACTTGATTCAAGAGATATTGGAAAGACACTGGAAAACCTTGATGATTATAGATAAAGAGCAAATTCTGGGTACGAAACCCAGATGTGTCTTTAAAACAGCCCCAAATTTAAAAAGAATATTGGAAAAAGATGGCCACACTAGGTATAAAGGAGATATAGACAAAGGGACTACCAAATGTGGCAACTGCAAACAATGCAAATATATCAATACAAGTAAAACAATCAAAATAGATGATATATGTCACACCACAATCAGATGTAAAAGGGGGAATTGTAAAAGTAAACAAGTGGTCTATGCGGCCATATGTATAGCATGCAATGCCCATTACATCGAAAACTGAGAGACAATTAAATAGACGATTTTGAAAGCATCAGTACAGAATAGGGAAGAGAGACACCAGGAACGCATTATG
Source organism: Protopterus annectens (assembly GCF_019279795.1). Taxonomy (NCBI): domain Eukaryota; kingdom Metazoa; phylum Chordata; order Ceratodontiformes; family Protopteridae; genus Protopterus; species Protopterus annectens. Next base: position 1,484,879,722 of record NC_056729.1, read on the forward strand.
TAGGCACATGTTAGACAAGGGTGTTGACCACAGTTTCCTCTTCTCTATCATTGAACAGGTGGATAACACATTGGAAAACTAAGCTAGCATTATGTGAAAGCAAGTGGCAGATTCTGACAGACTCCACTACACCTCCTGGACTCAATGATTTTATTAGTTTAAAGCCATTTTTGGCTTTGGAATAATAATACACACAGAAGTCATATTATGAATTAAATACAGGCATTATTTCAGCCTAATTATGCTGAGCGCAATAGTAAATATATGCTTGTCATACCAAGGTAGTATGAATATGTGTATAAAGATAGAGAACAGTACATTTTTTAGTATATTTTTAATATACCACTTGGAAGGTATAATTTATATATATTTTAACTTTGCACATGAGAATGTTTTCACTATATATGCATAAGTAGTATTGGATTCTAAAATGGATATAGTTGACATCAAGGGATTCGATATTATGTATTGCTTTAATAATGTTTTAACATTTTTGGCGGTTTTTTAACCAATTTAACAATTAAGGAGCTAATTAGAGATGTATTTAAACTCTGTGTTTGTAAGATCAGTTGTTCTGATGAAGGCTGGGGACAGCTGAAAGCGCTTAACGTGGAAGTAATAAACTTGTTTTTTCATTTTTACTCAAGTCGCAGTGAATTTTTATACAATAGTCGAGGTCCTGGTTGTGTATTGTCAGTTGGGTTCCATCCTCCTCCACCTTGCAGTTCTAGAATAAAATGCTGTGTTACCACCATACATTTCACTGCCAAGTATTGAACCCAGGATCCTGTGCAAAATTGTCAGAGCAACATACCACTATGCCAAATCATCTGTTTTGTGAAAGAGAGGAAGACTGAAACTTAAATGGCTACCATTTAGTGAATTCAGTTCTCACCATAGCTGTCAACATCTTAGCACAAAACACCTGAACAAAGCCAATAATGGGGGAATACAACTCCCAAACATATTCAGTGAATTCAGTTCTCACCATAGCTCTCAACCTTGGCACATAAAACCTGGACAAAGCGAATAATGTGGGAATACAGTCCCAAAAATAGGGACAAATTTCAAATATCCATCCTATAAACTTAGAAAATTGCTATAATAATAGGTTTTGCATTACCATGTACTTTCTGAAGAATATGAAGTCTGAAATTCAAATGCTTATCATTTTTGTTTATCATTTGTTAACCAGGAAAGTCTGACTTGGAACAAAAGCCAATTTTCAGCAGAAACACTCCAGATACATGTCTTTGTAAGATGGGAGGACACCAGAGCAAACCCACAAAAACACAGGGAGAACATGCAGACTCCACACAGAAGGCACCCCAGCCACGAATCAAACCAGACAACCTGTAGCTGTCAGGCAACTATGCTACCACTGCACCACTGTACTACTGACTGTATTAAGAAACAAAAATACAGAAACCACAGATTTTATGAGGAACAGAACAAATATGAGGCAAAAATCTGCAAACTTTGATAAATGGTGGTGGGTAGGGAATTCAGGCTCTTGCCGCTTGGCCCCCAAGGTACAGGGTTCAAGCCTTATTCTCTACCCACCACCATGTAGCAACCGGGGCATTTCACACACACACTACCAGAGCCAAGCTGCTGTAATGTCCTTTCCATGCTGAGTACATCCCTTCCTTTCTGCACCAAGTAAAGCCATGAGCCAAAGCCTGTTGTATGTCTGCTGAGTAATTCCCATTCTGATCCTGTCCTTCCTTCCCACGACAGCACCTAATCCTTCCTGCCTGCAGACATTGCAGTCTGATCCCCTTCCAATCTATGCAGTTTTAACTGCATAGACTACTGGGAAAATGTGGAGTTGAATGTTGTCTTCATACTCCAGACTGCTGGTGGAGACAGTCTGGATTCTGTGTGCATGCTCCAGACTGGTTCATCAGCAGTCCGAATGCTGCGAGTGCACATGCACGATGTTCCGGGATTCGCTTTATTTTCTCTTTTATTTTTATTTATTTCATTTTTTTTTGTTTTATTTTACTTTTGTACAGCTGGGGGGGGGGCTGCACAGCTGAGAGGGCTGCAGTCCTGCAATCCAATAGCATGAGTTGCCTCTGGTAATAAGCCAAGTAGGTCCCATCTGCACCCCCATGTT